>NC_061514.1:337212392-337446592 GCF_022539505.1 Lolium rigidum
CACCTCACTATGCCATTCAACAGTGAATAAGTATTCTGTGAAATATAGCCTAAGAGACCCACACGGTGCACACACTGTCACCTTTACACTCGTGGGACAAGGAGTCTCCTGAGATCACATAAGTAAAACTCACTTGACTAGCATAATGACATCTAGATTACAAGCATCATCATATGAATCTCAATCATGTAAGGCAGCTCATGAGATTATTGTATTGAAGCACATAGGAGAGAGATGAACCACATAGCTACCGGTACAGCCCCGAGCCTCGATGGAGAACTACTCCCTCCTCATGGGAGCAGCAGCGGTGATGAAGATGGCGGTGGAGATGGCAGCGGTGTCGATGGAGAAGCCTTCCGGGGCACTTCCCCGCTCCGGCAGGGTGCCGGAACGAGACTCCTGTCCCCGGATCTTGGCTTCGCGATGGCGGCGGCTCGGGAAGGTTTTCCGTATCGTGGTTTTTCCGCCTCGTGGGTTTCGCGACGGAGGCTTTATATAGGCGAAGAGGCGGCGCAGGAGGGTCGAAGGGGTGGCCACACCATAGGCCGGCGCGGCCGGGCCCGGGCCGCGCCACCCTATCATCCGGGGCCCAAGTGCCCCCTCCGGTCCTTCCCGGTGTTCTGGATGCTTCCGGTGAAAATAGGAACCCGGGTCTTGATTTCGTCCGATTCCGAGAATATTTCGTTACTAGGATTTCGAAACCAAAAACAGCAGAAAACAAGAATCGGCACTTCGGCATCTTGTTAATAGGTTAGTTCCGTAAAATGCACGAATATGACATAAAGTGTGCATAAAACATGTAGGTATCATCAATAATATGGCATAGAACATAAGAAATTATCGATACGTCGGAGACGTATCAAGCATCCCTAAGCTTAGTTCTCGCTCGTCCCGAGCGGTAAAACGATAACAAAGATAATTTCTGAAGTGATATGCCATCATAACCTTGATCATACTATTTGTAAACATATGTAGTGGATGCAGCGATCAAAACAATGGTAATGACATGAGTAAACAAGTGAATCATAAAGCAAAGACTTTTCATGAATAGTACTTCAAGACAAGTATTAATAAGTCTTGCATAAGAGTTAACTCATAAAGCAATAAATCAAAGTAAAGGTATTGAAGCAACACAAAGGAAGATTAAGTTTCAGTGGTTGCTTTCAACTTGTAACATGTATATCTCATGGATAATTGTCAACATAGAGTAATATAACAAGTACAATATGCAAGTATGTAGGAATCAATGCACAGCTCACACAAGTGTTTGCTTCTTGAGGTGGAGAGAGATAGGTGAACTGACTCAACATAAAAGTAAAAAGAGTGGTCCTTCAAAGAGGAAAGCATCGATTGCTATATTTGTGCTAGAGCTTTTATTTTGAAAACATGAAACAATTTTGTCAACGGTAGTAATAAAGCATATGAGTTATGTACATTATATCTTACAAGTTGCAAGTCTCATGCATAGTATACTAATAGTGCCCGCACCTTGTCCTAATTAACTTGGACTACCGGATCTTTGCAATGCACATGTTTTGACCAAGTGTCACAATGGGGTACCTCCATGCCGCCTGTACAAAGGTCTAAGGAGAAAGCTCGCATTTTGGATTTCTCGCTTTGATTATTCTCAACTTAGACATCCATACCGGGACAACATGGACAACAGATAATGGACTCCTCTTTAATGCATAAGCATGTGGCAACAATTATTATTCTCATATGAGATTGAGGATATATGTCCAAACTGAAACTTCCACCATGAATCATGGCTTTAGTTAGCGGCCCAAAGTTCTTCTCTAACAATATGCATGCTCCAACCATGAAGGTGGTAGATCTCTCTTGCTTCGTGACAAGACGGACATGCATAGCAACTCACATGATATCCAACAAAGAATAGTTGATGGCGTCCCCGTAAACATGGTTATCGCACAACAAGCAACTTAATAAAAGATAAAGTGCATAAGTACATATTCAATACCACAATAGTTTTTAAGCTATTTGTCCCATGAGCTATATATTGCAAAGGTGAATGATGGAATTTTTAAAGGTAGCACTCAAGCAATTTACTTTGGAATGGCGGATAAATACCATGTAGTAGGTAGGTATGGTGGACACAAATGGCATAGTGGTTGGCTCAAGTATTTTGGATGCATGAGAAGTATTCCCTCTCGATACAAGGTTTAGGCTAGCAAGGTTATTTGAAACAAACACAAGGATGAACGGTACAGCAAAACTCACATAAAAGACATATTGTAAACATTATAAGACTCCATACCGTCTTCCTTGTTGTTCAAAACTCAATACTAGATGTTATCTAGACTCTAGAGAAACCAAATATGCAAACCAAATTAGCAAGCTCTAAGTATTTCTTCATTAATGGGTGCAAAGTATATGATGCAAGAGCTTAAACATGAGCACAACAATTGCCAAGTATCAAATTATCCAAGACATTTTAGAGTTACTACATGTAGTATTTTCCAATTCCAACCATATAACAATTTAACAAAGAAGAAACTTCGCCATGAATACTATGAGTAGAGCCTAAGGACATATTTGTCCATATGCTACAGCGGAGCGTGTCTCTCTCCCACAAAGTGAATGCTAGGATCCATTTTATTCAATCAAAACAAAAAACAAAAACAAACCGACGCTCCAAGCAAAGTACATAAGATGTGACGGAATAAAAATATAGTTTCAGGGGAGGAACCTGATAATGTTGTCGATGAAGAAGGGGATGCCTTGGGCATCCCCAAGCTTAGACGCTTGAGTCTTCTTAATATATGCAGGGTGAACCACCGGGCATCCCCAAGCTTAGAGCTTTCACTCTCCTTGATCATATTGCATCATACTCCTCTCTTGATCCTTGAAAACTTCCTCCACACCAAACTCGAAACAACTCATTAGAGGGTTAGTGCATAATAAAAATTCACATGTTCAGAGGTGACACAATCATTCTTAACACTTCTGGACATTGCATAAAGCTACTGGATATTAATGGATCAAAGAAATTCATCCAACATAGCAAAAGAGGCAATGCGAAATAAAAGACAGAATCTGTCAAAACAGAACAGTCCGTAAAGATGGATTTTATTAGGCCACCAGACTTGCTCAAACGAAAATTCTCAAATTGAATGAAAGTTGCGTACATATCTGAAGATCATGCACGTAAATTGGCTTAATTTTCTGAGCTACCTACAGGGAGGTAGACCCAGATTCGTGACAGCAAAGAAATCTGGAACTGCGCAGTAATCCAAATCTAGTACTTACTTTACTATCAAAGACTTTACTTGGCACAACAAAACACAAAACTAAGATAAGGAGAGGTTGCTACAGTAGTAAACAACTTCCAAGACACAAATATAAAACAAAGTACTGTAGCAAAATAACACATGGGTTATCTCCCAAGAAGTTCTTTCTTTATAGCCGTTAAGATGGGCTCAAGCAGCTTTTATGATGCACTCGCAAGAAATAGTAGTTGAAGCAAAAGAGAGCATCAAGAGGCAAATTCAAAACACATTTAAGTCTAACATGCTTCCTATGCATAGGAATCTTGTAAGTAAACAAGTTCATGAAGAGCAAAGTAACAAGCATAGGAAGATAAAACAAGTGTAGCTTCAAAAATTTCAGCACATAGAGAGGTGTTTTAGTAACATGAAAATTTCTACAACCATATTTTCCTCTCTCATAATAACTTTCAGTAGTGTCATGATAAAACTCAACAATATAACCATCACATAAAGCTTTCTTATCATGAGTCTCATGCATAAAATTATTACTCTCCACATAAGCATAATCAATTTTATTAGTAATAGCGGGAGCAAATTCAACAAAGTAGCTATCATTATTATTCTCATCAAGTGTAGGAGGCATAGTATAATCACAATAAAATTTACTCTCCATAGTAGGTTGCACCAAAAGACCACTATCATTATAATCATAAATAGGAGGCAAAGTATCATCAAAGAAAATTTTCTCCTCAATGCTTGGGGGACTAAAAAGATCATGAAAACCAGCTTCCCCAAGCTTAGAATTTTCTATATCATTAGCAACAATGGTGTTCAAAGTGTTCATACTAATATTACTACCAGCATGCAAATAAGATTCCATAGGTTTTTTAATTTTCGCATCAAACAATCCATGTTTTAAATCAGGAAATAGAATAAGAAGCTCATTGTTGTCCATTATGCCAAACTAGTGTAAACAAGAAACAAAAAGATGCAATTGCAGGATCTAAAGGAAATAGCTTCGAGCACAAACACAATGGCGCCGTAAAAGTACTCGTTACTCGGAACCGAGTATGAGTGCCTTTTACCTTTCCTCCCCGGCAACGGCGCCTGTAAAAGTACTTGATGTCTACGGGAGCTTCTATTCTTGTAGACAGTGTTGGGCCTCCAAGAGCAGCAGGTTTGTAGAACAGCAGCAAGTTTCCCTTAAGTGGATCACCCAAGGTTTATCGAACTCAGGGAGGAAGAGGTCAAAGATATCCCTCTCATGCAACCCCGCAACCACAAAGCAAGAAGTCTCTTGTGTCCCCAACACACCTAATAGGTGCACTAGTTCGGCGAAGAGATAGTGAAATACGAGTGGTATGAATAAGTAAGAGCAACGGCACCGTAAAAGTGCTTTGCCCAGGACAAGTAAACAAGCAGTAGTAACGCAGCAGTAGTAACGCAGCAGTAGTAACACAAGAAAACAAGTAAACAAGCAACGATAGCGATATTTAGGAACAAGGCCTAGGGATTAGACTTTCACTAGTGGACACTCTCAACATTGATCACATAACAAAATAGATAAATGCATACTCTACACTCTTGTTGGATGATGAACACATTGCGTAGGATTACACGAACCCTCAATGCCGGAGTTAACAAGCTCCACAATAATGCTCATATTTTAGTAACCTTTAGTGTAAGATAGATCAAAAGACTAAACCAAGTACTAGCATAGCATGCACACTGTCACCTTCATGCATATGTAGGAGGAATAGATCACATCAATATTATCATAGCAATAGTTAACTTCGCAATCTACAAGAGATCATGATCATAGCATAAACCAAGTACTAACACGGTGCACACACTGTCACCTTTACACACGTGCGGGAGGAATAAAACTACTTTAATAACACATCACTAGAGTAGCACATAGATAAATTGTGATACAAAACATATTGCAATCATAAAGAGATATAAATAAGCACCTCACTATGCCATTCAACAAGTGAATAAGTATTCTGTGAAATATAGCCTAAGAGACCCACACGGTGCACACACTGTCACCTTTACACTCGTGGGACAAGGAGTCTCCTGGAGATCACATAAGTAAAACTCACTTGACTAGCATAATGACATCTAGATTACAAGCATCATCATATGAATCTCAATCATGTAAGGCAGCTCATGAGATTATTGTATTGAAGCACATAGGAGAGAGATGAACCACATAGCTACCGGTACAGCCCCGAGCCTCGATGGAGAACTACTCCCTCCTCATGGGAGCAGCATCGGTGATGAAGATGGCGGTGGAGATGGCAGCGGTTTCGATGGAGAAGCCTTCCGGGGCACTTCCCCTCTCCGGCAGGGTGCCGGAACGAGACTCCTGTCCCCGCATCTTGGCTTCGCGATGGCGGCGGCTCTGGAAGGTTTTCCGTATCGTGGTTTTTCCGCCTCAGGGGTTTCGCGACGGAGGCTTTATATAGGCGAAGAGGCGGCGCAGGAGGGTCGAAGGGGTGGCCACACCATAGGCTGGCGCAGCCAGGGCCCAGGCCGCGCCACCCTATCATCTGGGGGCCCAGTGCCCCCCTCCGGTCCTTCCCGAGTGTTCCGGATGCTTCCGGTGAAAATAGGAACCCGGGTCTTGATTTCGTCCGATTCCGAGAATATTTCGTTACTAGGATTTCTGAAACCAAAAACAGCAGAAAACGAAGAATCGGCACTTCGGCATCTTGTTAATAGGTTAGTTCCAGAAAATGCACGAATATGACATAAAGTGTGCATAAAACATGTAGGTATCATCAATAATATGGCATAGAACATAAGAAATTATCGATACGTCGGAGACGTATCAGCGACCATGGCGGTGTAGAGTCCTCCGGGAGATGAATCCCCTCTCCGGCAGGGTGCCGGAGGAGATCTCCAGAATCCCCCGAGATGGGATCGGCGGCGGCGGCGTCTCAGTAAGGTTTTCCGTATCGTGGTTTTTCGCATCGGGGGTTTCGCGACGGAGGCTTTAAGTAGGCGGAAGGGCAGAGTCGGGGCCCGACGAGGGGCCCACACCATAGGGCGGCGCGGGCCCCCTTGGCCGCGCCGCCATGTGGTGTCGCCACCTCGTGGCCCCACTTCGTATGCTCTTCGGTCTTCGGAAGGTTCGTGGCAAAATAGGCCCCCGGGTCTTCGTTTCGTCCAATTCCGAGAATATTTCGTTACTAGGATTTCCGAAACCAAAAATAGCGAGAAAACGGAACCGGCACTTCGGCATCTTGTTAATAGGTTAGTTCCAGAAAATGCACGAACATGACATAAAGTGTGCATAAAACATGTAGGTATCATCAATAATATGGCATAGAACATAAGAAATTATCGATACGTCGGAGACGTATCAGTAGCGACGTCGGCAGCGACGACGAGCACCATGACATCAAGACTCGCCAGGTGCTGCGGAGGCTGCAGGTCAGCCAGTACATCTCCTACTTCGCCAAGGGTGTCTACAGGTGCCCCTTCTGCACTAGGAGGCTCGGCGGCATTGACTTCAACTGCCTCCTCACGCATGCCGAGAATATCGGCAACACCAACCCCAAGGTCGGCGCATCGGTGAACCCCCACTCCTTCCGCGCCAAGCACATGGCGCTCGGCATGCACCTCCGCAGCATCCAGCGGGTGGAGATCTCCGCCGGGCGCATGCCTCCGCTCAAGCCCAAGGCTCCCAAGGGGAGCAACAAGTGGAGGCAGAGGCAGATGGGGTAGGCAGAGTCTTGGACGTGTGCTGCTGCTGCCTCCTCCATTTTGTTGTTGGGATACCTTTGTTGTTAGCTAGGGATCCCTTGTTGTTATGTTGTTAGTATGATGGTGCTGTGAAGAACCTTGAACCTGTTGCTATGTTTGGCTGCTGTATGCAGCTTATTATCTAGGGAGGGATCCCTATTATCTATCCCTATTCTACTATATGACCGTGTGAATTTATCGTACATTCCCTGTAGATTTGTTTCTAGATCTAACTACATACATATGGACCAGATGGAGTACTAGATTGGGCTCCCTACTAGATTTGCTGCCATATTGGGCAAACAACGAGAGCCAAAAGGCTCAAATAATAATTGAAGAAAGACAGAAATGCAAGCTTCTCTAGATTTGATACTAATTAGGTGAAAAAAGGCACAGAGAAGGAGGCGGAAAAGGTACTCTTAAAAGGGAAAATGCCAATTTGGGCCGAGAGAGACAAAACCCAGCTCCTGCTCATGTGCAACCAAACGCTATCTCGTCCTGTCCCACGCGGTCCCTTTCTACCAGCCCCACGCGACGCGGCCCCGCACGTCAGCACGGAACGGTCAACTAAACGGAAAGAGCTGCTTCTGCGCGTTTCAAACAAGGACTCGGGGAAAACTGAGGAAAAACTAAGTAGCTGGGGAAAACTGAGCACAACTAAGGACCCGAGGGCACGAAAATAGAAATCCCTTATTCATATAATATGGCCAAATAATTTATATCTTGAAATCTATAAACCGCAATTGGACAAATAATATATGCTTTATTATTATAAAAATGTGGGGAATTTGAATATGAAATAATTATTTTTTATTCATTTTTATTATTATTATTATTGTCAAATAATATAAGCATTATTCATATAATATGGCTAAATAATTAATATCTTGAAATCTGTAAACTGCAATTGGACAAATAATATATGTTTTATTATTAGGAAAGTCTGGGGAATTTGAATACAAAATAATTATGTTTTTATTAATTTATTATTATTATTATTATCAAATAATATATGCATTATTCATATAATATGGCCAAATAATTAATATCTTGAAATCTATAAACCACAATTGGACAAATAATATATGCTTTATTATTAAAAAAATGTGGGGAATTTCAATATGAAATAATTATGTTTTTATTCATTTATTATTATTATTATCAAATAATATATGCATTATTCATATAATATGACCAAATAATTAATATCTTGAAATATATATGAACTATGTGGGGAATTTGAATAGAGGGATTTATTTGTAGTGTTGGATTTAACAGAGTTATAATTATTGTGGAGGTGGATTTAACAGTGTTGGATTTAACAGTTCATATATATTGAAAGACACATATAATTCATACATATTGAAAGACACATAGTTCATATATATGAAAAGACACATATAGTTCATACATATTGAAAGACACATAGTTCATATATATTGAAAGACACATAGTTCATATATATTGAAAGACATAGTTCATATATATTGAAAGACACATAGTTTTTAAATGTTGAGGCGATCAATATGGCTATTGTAGCCAGCTAGCTGCCAATAACTCCTAGCCATCTCGAAGCCCAGACGAGCGTCCAACGCGGCATAGCACACTTGCTCGAAGCTCAGTGGAACATTGGCCCACCCAAATATGAGTTCATCGTCTTCTTTTTCTTGAGGGGCGTCCTTCTTCTTGTACTTCTTCCTTTTCTTATTCTCAAGATTTGTCCCAATGAGAGAATTCGCCTGATCATATAGACTCGGAATGTGATTAGTGTTTGGATTCGGGAGTATCTGCTGGAGGTCGTACGCAGACGTAATGTGAATACCGTACAGACTCAGCACCTCCACATCCTTGCCGATAGCTGCGCCGCAGAATCTGATGGAGCCGTCCTGTAAAAACTCCTTGAGAGCCGGTGGCACTTCATCGGCGCGACAAATATGGAATACCAGATTCTCGGACGCCACCGAGAGTTGCAGGACGGCGGCGTGCTGATCACCCTCGCGAGGGTTGGTGAACTCGCAATCCAACCCTACGCACTTGATTGGCGCGTTGTCGAGATAGTCCCTCTTCACACACTTGATCCACTTCTCCACCCTTCTTGCATGGAGCGTGACCATGACCTTGAAGGACATCCCTTCGGCCATGAGGTGGTACACCCGAGTCGGAGGAGCCGGGTCGCGCGCGAGGTGCTCCATCGACGAAGAGGGAGAGATAGCTTTTGCAACGGTGGAGGAGAAGAGGGATGGAGAAGAGAATGTGTGTGTGGCAATGGTGAAGAATGGTGGAGCATATAAAGCAGTGGAAGATGAAGATGAACATGGCCAGCCACCGGTGCAATTCCTATGGCTGGCCGCGCCGGTGCCCGCGCGACGGTCGATTTCCACGCCGGCCAAATGGCGACGCGCGATCGGCTTCCGCGGGAACGAAGAGTTTGACTTTAAGTCCTGGTTTGGGATACGAGCCAGGACTAAAGGGGGTACCGCAGGCGCCGCTTGCCGCAGAACCCTTTAGTCCCAGTTCAGGATACGAGCCGGGATAATTGGTTCCTAACGAACCGGGACCTATAGGTGTCGTACGCTTGGGCGTTTACAGGGTGACGTGACCAGGCCTTGGGTCCCAGCCCAGGACACGATCGAGACCAAAAGTGCCTGACCAAAGGCCTGTTTTCTACTAGTGCTCTATCCCTTCCTTTTCTGAGTTTGTCTTATTTTCTATGACTTACTTTAACATAATTAAATAGGAGTAACATAAAATCATCACTTTTGATGAAAAGATAGTGTGTTTACATTCTGGGGGCCGCAGAACAGGGAGATGCATGATTTTTTTTGCGAAAAGTGCACCAATCTATTAATAATCATCAATGGTAAGTAATAAAAATTACAAATAGATGCCTGAATCACCTAGCGCGAAGGTTACAAGCACTAGAGTGAGCCGAATGCGAGCCGCCACCGTCCTCGCCCTCCCTCATCAGAGCTGGGAATTTTTTTGTCATAGTAGAGTTTGTTGTAGTAGATATATGAGAAATGGTCGTGCTAACAACCCAAAGGACCAGCGCACCATAGCAATAATCTGACAAAGATGGGAACAATAGATCGTTAGGCCAAACTTGCAACCACACCAACTAACGCAAAAATAGACCGGATCCCAAGAGATCAGCCCGGAAGACAACTTCACAAGCCCACCACCGGTGCTAGGCGAATCGCCGGGACAAGCATAGAGTAGAGATGACCTTAATCTGACTTCTCAACATAGCCCTCGCCTCACAATCCTAAATAATACATTGCAAATACCTTAAAAACGCGCGGGGGGAGGGGGGGGGGGAGGGGGGAGGTCGTGGTCCACCACACCTCCAAGGACCCACATGAGGCGAAGCATATCGACATCGTCATCAACACTGGGATGGAACCCTAGATTGGTTTTTTTTGTAGCATCTCTCTCTCTCTCTTCCATACTACGTACTAGTTCAGGCTATGTCTAGTAATAAATTTTGATGAAATTGTATTTTGCGCGTGTGTGGCAAGTTACCTTGCTCAAACTATTATGTGTTTCCTTTTGACATTTAGTCGTGAATAAATGTGATGAAATAATATTGAAAAAAAAGAATTTTAAGCTTGTGTTTGATTCAGCCATGTAGTGAAAAATGGATAGGTTTAGTCATGTTGCTACTAGTATTTTCATCTAGAAAGCATGTTTCATGGTACATCTAAATTAATGTATTTGTTGATCTAGAGTCCATGTACTGCTCAGTATTGGCAAAGATGGTTATTTTTTAATATTTTTATGGTTTTTTACTCCAAATATTAAGTTCAAGATTTTCTTTTTTGAAATTATGTGTTATACCAGTTGTGTTGCATGCAGAAAGATGGTAATAATGAGTAGTAGGTAGCTGCCTGGTATTGCTTAGGGAATGAATCCAAACTTGGATCTGAGCCCCATGTGGATTTGGTGAATCCTCATGCTCCACCCAATTCCTTTGTGGATTAATTATCCTAATCCATGCCTTAATTTTTTCGTTCATTTATGCCGAGAACCCACAGCAAACCGCGCCATGGAAAGAACCCAGAGGGAGCATCGCCTTCGTGTAGTTCTCGGGGGAAAATTCCACGGATCGTGTGGGGAGAAATTTTTTCCAAGCCCGTACAAAAGAAAAGTGAGGGGCTGGGATGGGCTATGACACCGCCGGGAAACAACCGAAGAGGTGAAATTGTTAGGATGGAAAATTTACCCCGTTGGGCTGAAAATTAATAATTTAATTAATCATATATAAGTACATATCGTTTAAAAATATTTTGTGGAAAGTTCATTGAAATATGCATCCCATGATATTTAAATGACATGCAACTCATATTTAGTTAACAAAATTATTAGTTACAATTTGTCTTAAAAAGCAAAGTAACCTTGTATTTAAGAACGGAGGAAGTACCGAGTTTAAGTGTCAGCATTCCTGTGGATCTCCTCCTTATCAAGATGAATAAAATCCGTTTTTCCCTCTCAAACTTTTTGCTTGGCTCGCATTTCCCTTCTAAAATTTACTTGGCTCATTAAACCCCTAAACTACAAATAATGGTACATTTAACTCCTGACCTAGCTTCAAAGGTTGGGTCAAAATCTCAGGTTAAGAGGGTTAAATGGACCATTAGTGGTAGTTTAGGGGATTAGTATGGCAAGCAAAGTTTAGGGAGAAAATATGAAGAGTCCTATACATTTTTGGTATCACAACTTGCACCGGAAGTGCAATTTAGTATCATAACTTGTAAAAGGAGCGTCTGGGTACCACAGATTGTATTGAGCGAGCAAATAGGTCCATAGTCAGTTCGGACCTAACATGTGGTGTTGTGTTTTTGCGAAAACAACAATGTATAATTTTCGGTGTCACATGCCCCTCGATGATGCCTTACAAGCATGTCCCACTTAAAACCCCCGGATTGTGATTCGAACTCACAACAAATCAACGTCGTATACCCATAAAGCTTTGTGATATATCATAGGACATCACGTTTTAGAAACTCAACACCGAACCATTGGACACGCACGCACGCCACGGACGGACGGCACTGTCGCACTGTCGGTGTTGCTAACCCTGCCCCTATGCCCACACCATATAGGAAATCGCCGTGAGCCAGATGTGCATGGTTTGAGCACACTATGCCCGATCTCGCTGCGACAACCGCCGCACAAGCCATCGCGCACACTGTGCAGGACTTCGCCGTGTAGCAAATCATCGATGCCACAACTGGACCTTACCGTGTAGAACTTGGAGAGCAAGGACGTGGTTCTGTTGAGCAGGTTGTCATGGAGCTAGAGTCACGTGAGCAGCGATGTCGTGTACTACTGCTGGGTGGACGCCTGGAGCACATGGAACACGAGCGGCATGGCTATGTATGAGTTCTGCCTCCCCAGAGCAATGCAACCGCCATTGCCTTCACACTTGAAGTAGTGTTCCTGCGCTAGTATTGCCTGCGCAAGGATGACCTTCGGCGCTCTCTCCCGTGCTACGGTAACTACTTGTGTGGTTGTGGACGGTGGTGGAAAACAAAAGGCGGCGGTCTACATGTGTAGACAGTGATTGATCGGCCGGCGTGGGCATCATCCTCGCCTACGTGGGAGCCATAAGTAACCACACCGATGAGCTCATCCTCCGTCAATATCTTAAACTTGGTATAATCTCTCTCGTGATTTGGTAAAGGAGCGAGGAGCCCCAACTGAGCACAGTGTCAAGGTCGTGAGACAGGAGCCCTAGCGCCATCTGCGTGGGTACGTGTTGATTGTGTATAATTGTGTTATAAGCCATAGTACACCACAAAGTTCTATGGGTAATAGTGGTCAATGTGGGTATACCACAAAGCTAGGTCGATAGGTCGATAGTTCAAATCCCAATCATCTTGGCAGTTGTAATTTCAGTAGTTTCTTCTACTACTGACAGGTGGGACTTATCTATAAGGCATAGCCAAGGTGATATATTTGTTTTTGCAAAATGTACTTTGCCACATGTCGGCTCGTTGGTTGTGGACCTATTTGCTCCGAGCTGTGGTACCAATGATGCTTGTTTTGCAAGTTGTGGTATTAAACTACACATCTCTTATAAGTTGTGGTACCAAAATTGTATTATATGTCTTAAATATGAACCAAGCGAACTTTGTTCTTATCAAGATCATCCATATATCCACATACATACCCAAAAGTCGGAATGTCAACATCTTATAAGATGGACACGTTACGACCTTGCTCTCAATCCTGCAGCACGGTACTGCTCACGATGGACATGTTGTTGGCAACGAAAATGTCCACACATATCTCGAACCATTCCGTTACCCGTCGTCCTCGCATGCAAGCTGTGTGAATGGCGGCTGCGTCGTCTCCACGGGAGCATCCATGGTGATGGCAGCCTCACCAATGAATGATGCATGCTATCTTGGCAGAATGACAAGCAAGTTTGTGTGAGCTAAGGACTGAAGGAGCACCACCAAAACGGCTCGTGATCTATCTCCCGCCTGGCATCGTCTTCGATCGGCAGTCGGCACATCACGCCTTCGCGATTGCTCCGCGCCGCACATGCTGCTGGTGCCTGGCTATCTTCGGCCGCCATGTCGCTGTGTAGTGAAACAGACATTGTTGATCGGTGCAGTGACGCAGACGCACACATCGGCAGAAAAAATCGGGAAGAGATAACGAGATACCAGCTACTGTACTAGCTAGTACACGCAGAAGCGCAGCTACCCAGAGCAAGCAAGAAAATGGCCGGCGACGTCGCGCGTGAGGCCCTCCGGGCGCGCGTGCGGGCGATGCCCTGGACGGTGCGGCTGCAGCTCCGCGCGCTCGACGCCGGCGTCGACGCCACGCAGCGCCGGGACGGCACCATCAACCGCTTCCTCTTCTCGCTGCTCGTGGACCGCCAGGCGCCCGCCAACCCCGCGCTCCCGGACGCGCTCGGCGTCCGCTCCGTCGACGTCACCGTCGACGCTTCCACCGGCGTGCGAGCCCGCATCTACTTCTCCTCCGCGCCCACGGCCGCCGGGACAGAGCCCTCGCCGACGCCGCGGCCTGTGATCGTTTACTTCCACGGTGGCGGCTTCACGTACTTCTCCGCGGCCACGCGCCCCTACGACGCGCTCTGCCGCACCATCTGCCGCGAGACCGGCGCCGTCGTCGTGTCCGTCAGCTACCGCCTCGCGCCCGAGCACCGCTTCCCCGCCGCCTACGACGACGGCGAGGCCGCCCTCCGATACCTCGCCACTACCGGCCTCCCCGCCGAGGTACCCGTCCGCGCCGACCTCACCCGCTTCTTCCTCGCCGGCGACAGCGCGGGCGCCAACATCGCGCACCACGTCGCGCAGCGCTGGACGGCGGCTGCCACGCCGCCACCCATCCGCCTCGCCGGGCTGCTGCTCCTGGCCGCCTACTTCGGGGGCGTGGACAGGACTGAGTCAGAGCTAGCTCTCGAGGGCGTGGCGCCGATCGTCAACCTCCGCCGGTCGGACTTCTGGTGGAAGGCGTTCCTGCCGGACGGCGCCGACCGGAACCATCCGGCCGCGCACGTGACGGGCGAGGCCGGCCCGGAACTTGAGCTGCCGGAGGCGTTCCCTCCGGCGATGGTTGTGGTCGGTGGGCTCGACCCTCTGCAGGACTACGGGCGGCAGTACGCCGCCATGCTGCGCCGGAAGGGGAAGGAGGTGCGGGTGGTGGAGTTCCCGGACGCCGTGCATGCCTTCTACTTCTTCCCGGTGCTGCCGGACACCGGCAAGCTCGTCGCCGAGATCAAGGCGTTCGTGGAGAGCACCGGGCCGGAGCCGATCGCGTAGAGAACTCGAGATGATGATTACGACCACTCGTCGTAAAATCAGATGCATTATGTTCTCCTGCCTCTCTCTGTGTTAATGTACCACGGAGTAGCATTGTTTGCTCGATACAATTATACTCCATTATCCGAAGTCTGTGCGAGTAGCCGCGTCTGCTAAATTATTCCAGTGTGTTGTAGAAGTTTCAAAATTGACATCTTGACGTATTCTGTGTGCAAGATGAACAAGGACACAGTATCGAAGGGTGGCCCCGTGAAAACATGGCAGCACCCAAAGTTATACTCCATCGGTTCACTAACATAAGATGTACTTTCTCCCTTTAAAAAAATTTATCGTAACTTTATTCAGATATAGATGTAACGGGCATATTTTGGTGGTAAGTACATTTGCATAATAGCTAAGGTTGTGAACCGAGAGAGCACTAAAGCGTCAATGAACAAAGGTTGTATGTTTGTTTCATATATTGTACTCCGTACTAGTTTTCAGAGTAAATATAATTAAAGGAATAGCCCAAATCTCACATAGGAGTGTCAAGCTATTGAAAATGAAAATTTCTTAGTATCATCATCCACTACACAAAGCGTTTTAGATGGGCCTTTCATACAGTTCATACAAGTTCACAACACAAGAGTGCATCATCCGGCCATCGAGAATTCATCAGCCCACTTAACAGTATTGCCCTACCAAATACAAACTCACTTTGAAATTAAAAAAAAAACTATATGCATCAATCGATGCAGTTGCCTTGGTACTTCAGTCCAAAAAATCCAAACTCGCAAAAAGGATAGGGGATCCGAGGTCTCAAGCTAGCTCTTCACTGCCTAAGTGTGAAAGTTAAACATGTTCCCCAAACATGAAAAAACCCTGCCGTGCCCGCGTCACCTAACCCTAGACGGCTTTGTTGAAAACCTGGTGTATTTTGTTCGAGGGCACATTGAAAGAAATGGTGAAGTTGGTCAAAACAGGTTACTAGCATGTTACTATTATGTTGAGAACTCAATGTACACTGACGTCGAGTTTTAGATGGAACGTCAACTATTTTTACACTGTGTGCAAACTCTTAATATTTGGTCTCCCTATTTTTGTCAAAGTAGTGATGCCTTTGGCAAGCTGGCATTTCAACTTCTACATTTTTTAGATCGGAATTGTACTACCTAGTTGTACTTTATATACAGTAACTAAACTTGCATAGCATTTGTGACATGTGTTTGATTGGATAACAACTAAAGATCCAATGCTTACAGCATCTCCACCAGCGTCCCCGATAGCGATTTAGGCGCCGGGAGCGAAAATGGGCTCGCACCGGCGCCCCCCAAATGGCGCCGGCCAATTTTCGAGCCCAATAGAATCGCCAACAACCCTATGCCGGCTCCTTCGCCAAGGGCGCGAATCGGACGTGCCGGCGCCTCGCGAGGCTGAAAATTTTGGACGTGGGAGCCGCCTGTCAGCCACACATCCCAAAAGTTGACGCCAGCGGGGAGTGGCGGGGCCGACGCGTCAGCGGCTCATTCAATTTTAACCTAACCGTCGCCTACCTCGCGACAGGAGTTATTGGGGCGCAGCGGCAGTGTAGTTTCCGCAGACGCGCAACAAACTGTCCCATCGCGCGCGCCTTGCTCTTCGTGCCGGCGTTAATGAGCGCCACCGCTCCCCCGTCTCCTTCCGGCCTATAAAAAGGGCCGCCACTCATCGTCCCTCTCACACACAAACCCCGCCACCCTCCCCAACCCTAGC
Organism: Lolium rigidum; assembly: GCF_022539505.1. Lineage (NCBI taxonomy): Eukaryota > Viridiplantae > Streptophyta > Magnoliopsida > Poales > Poaceae > Lolium > Lolium rigidum. The sequence continues at coordinate 337,228,900 of NC_061514.1, forward strand.
CGCCACCATATGAAAAGACGATGCCATGTCTGGTCGAGGCCGAGGTCGCGGCCGTGGCCCGTGTTGTTCGAGTTTGTCGTCGTCCTCAAGGGCGACCCACGCGGCATCCAGAGGCTGCCGGACACCTTCGCCGACTTCGTCGCCGGCGACGAGTGCCCGGGCTCGCTGCATCTACGGGAGGCTGCATGCGGCTTCTGCCGGTGGATCGTGGACGTGATCTACGACGCGTGCGGCAAGATATGCCTCCACATCGGCTGGGAGAATTTCGTGCGCTACCACCGCCTCCAAGCCGGCTTCGTGCTCATGTTCTCCTACTTTGGCGAGAGGGACATGACCGTCAAGGTGTTCGACGAGACGCGTTGCCGCCGCCACTACCACGGCGACAGGGCCAAGGAGGACGACGACTGAGTGTTGTTTCTTCGCAGCGAATATCGGCACGCATATTTTTGGATGTTCTTCCTCGAAAGAACCAACAGGGCCACCCTCACCAGCTAGATTTTCCAGTTTGGGTGACTGGGTGTGTCCTCGAGTGTTCTTTCTTGGCAGCGAACACACGGAAACTGCGATGACCAGCCTAGTTAGGTTTAGTTTTTTTTGCAATGTTTTATATTTATGTCAACCATGGTTCAAACTATGTATTAGTTTGTGAAAAACTATGTTCCAAACTATATCTTCATGTAAACCACGTTCCCAATTATGTATTAGTTTGTGGAATGGAATGTTTCTTCTCTTTATTCTATTTTCTATGCATTTATTTATGATTTTAAATCAAAACATCTATCGGGGCCGCCGGTTTGGGGGCGCCGGTGTGGAAACAGCTCCCCCAAATAGAGGATGCAGTGACGGCGTGACTATTTGGGGGGCGCCGGTGGAGATGCTTGATACGTCTCCGACGTATCGATAATTTCTTATGTTCTATGCCATATTATTGATGATACCTACATGTTTTATGCACACTTTATGTCATATTCGTGCATTTTCTGGAACTAACCTATTAACAAGATGCCGAAGTGCCGATTCTTTGTTTTACTGCTGTTTTTGGTTTCAGAAATCCTAGTAACGAAATATTCTCGGAATTGGACGAAATCAAAGCCCGGGGGCCTATTTTTCCACGAAGCTTCCGGAAGTCCGAAGACGAGACGAAGAGGGGCCACGGGGTGGCCAAACCCTAGGGCGGCGCGGCCCCACCCCTGGCCGCGCCGGCCTATGGTGTGGGCCCCCGTGCCGCCTCTTGACTTGCCCTTCCGCCTACTTAAAGCCTCCGTGACGAAACCCCCGGTGCCGAGAGCCACGATACGGAAAACCTTGCGAGACGCCGTCGCCGCCGATCCCATCTCGGGGGATCCGGGAGATCGCCTCCGGCACCCTGCCGGAGAGGGGATTCATCTCCCGGAGGACTCTACACCGCCATGGTCGCCTCCGGAGTGATGAGTGAGTAGTCTACCCCTGGACTATGGGTCCATAGCAGTAGCTAGATGGTTGTCTTCTCCTCATTGTGCTTCATTGTTGGATCTTGTGAGCTGCCTAACATGATCAAGATCATCTATATGTAATTCTATATGTTGTGTTTGTCGGGATCCGATGGATAGAGAATACTATGTCATGTTAATTATGAAGTTATTATACATGTGTTGTTTATGATCTTGCATGCTCTCCGTTTCTAGTAGAGGCTCGGCCAAGTTTTTACTTTTAACTCCAAGAGGGAGTACTTATGCTCGATAGTGGGTTCATGCCCGCATTGACACCTGGGACGGTGACGGAAAGTTCTAAGGTTGTGTTGTGCTTGTTGCCACTAGGGATAAAACATTGGCGCTATGTCCGAGGATGTAGTTGTTGATTACATTACGCACCATACTTAATGCAATTGTCCGTTGTTAGCAACTTAATACTCGGAGGGGTTCGGATGATAACCTCGAAGGTGGACTTTTTAGGCATAGATGCGGTTGGATGGCGGTCTATGTACTTTGTCGTAATGCCCAATTAAATCTCACTATACTTATCATGTCATGTATGTGCATTGTTATGCTCTCTCTATTTGTCAATTGCCCGACTGTAATTTGTTCACCCAACATGCTTTTATCTTATGGGAGAGACACCTCTAGTGAACTGTGGACCCCGGTCCATTCTTTAATACTGAAATACAAATCTGCTGCAATACTTTTTTTACTGTTTTCTCTGCAAACAATCATCTTCCACACAATACGGTTAATCCTTTGTTACAGCAAGCCGGTGAGATTGACAACCTCACCTGTTTCGTTGGGGCAAAGTACTTTGGTTGTGTTGTGCAGGTTCCACGTTGGCGCCGGAATCTCCGGTGTTGCGCCGCACTACATCCCGCCGCCATCAACCTTCAACGTGCTTCTTGACTCCTACTCGGTCCGATTAAACCTTGGTTTCTTACCGAGGGAAACTTGCCGCTGTGCGCATCACACCTTCCTCTTGGGGTTCCCAACGGACGCGTGTCGAACGAAAGACAATACGTCAACCACGCGCATCAAGCAAATTTCTGGCGCCGTTGCCGGGGAGATCAAGACACGCTGCAAGGGGAGTCTCCACTTCTCAATCTCTTTACTTTGTTTTTGTCTTGCTTTATTTTATTTACTACTTTGTTTGCTGCACTTATATCAAAACACAAAAAAATTAGTTGCTAGCTTTACTTTATTTGTTGTCTTGTTTGCTATATCAAAAACACAAAAAATTTAGTTTACTTGCATTTACTTTATCTAGTTTGCTTTATTTACTACCGCTAAAATGAGTAATCCCGAAGTTGAAGTTCGTTCATTTAAACAACAAGGGGGAGAATGTTTAAAAGATGCTTGGTATAGAATTAGTGATGCCCATAATAGGTGCACTAAGAAACACTCCACCACTATCCTACTCAGGAATTTTTATGTTGGTATCTCTAGCTGGAATAGATATGTTCTTGATTGTCTCGCGGGAGGTAACTTCCTAGGTGCTCCCGCTTTAGAAGCTAGTTGCATTATTGAGAGTTTATTTGGAACACCACCTGTTAATGAAACTAAAAGTGAAACCTCCCTTGAGGATGTTATGAAAAAATTGGAAACCATAGAGAAAAATTGTAGCGTTGAAACTAAATTGGAAATATTACTTGATAATACTGATAAACTTGATAAAATCCTAGGAGGAATTAATGAAAGAATTGCTACTCTAGAAACTTGTGCTATCCATGATAATCAAACCCATAGGATTGGTAAACTTGAAAAAGCTATGGGAAAATTGGGTTCAACTTTTTCTTCTCTTAAATTTAATGAGAAAGCTTATGTGGGTAAGGAGCAAAAATTCATGTATGTCTCTAAGGTGCCTAAACCAAAGAATTACTATAGGCCTAAAATTGATAAAACTCCCAACACCGCTGGTAATGATGTTGATGCTTCATCTCTCGATGTTACTTGAGTTACACTTTCGCGCCTAGGCTGAAGGCGTTAAAGAAAAGCGCTTATGGGAGACAACCCATGTTTTTACTACAGTATTTTTGTTTTTATTTTGTGTCTTGGAAGTTGTTTACTACTGTAGCAACTTCTCCTTATCTTAGTTTTATGTTTTGTTGTGCCAAGTAAAATCTTTGATAGAAAAGTAAGTACTAGATTTGGATTACTGCGCAGAAACAGATTTCTTTGCTGTCACGAATCTGGGTCTAATTCTCTGTAGGTAACTCAGAAAATTATGCCAATTTACGTGAGTGATCCTCAGATATGTACGCAACTTTCATTCAATTTGAGCATTTTCGTTTGAGCAAGTCTGGTGGCCTAATAAAATCCATCTTTACGGACTGTTCTGTTTTGACAGATTCTGTCTTTTATTTCGCAAGTCTGGCGTGCAGCCCCCTCTATCGGCGCTGCCCCCGCACGGTGGCGAAGACGACGACGCCGCCGGGCCGCCTCTAGCGTGCGGGAGCACCTCCGAGGCGGCGGTCATCGAGGTGGCGGCGGTCGTCGTCGCCTAGGAAGACCCGGCGAGCAAAAACCCTCCGCCAGCGACATTAGCGCCCCGGTGACAGTATAGTCACTCCGGGGACTAAATCTAGTTTAATTAGGTCCCTAGTTCGTAATGTAGGTGAAATATGCATGTATTTTTCCCTAGTATTGTAAAAATTATGAATGAATTCAGCTTGATCCGATGAAATCGAGTGCGATCGCAAATTTCGATTTCCCACAACGTTTGATTTCAGCGAGTTCGGTTCACGTTTTCGGTTTCTGTTCTGCGCATCCGCAACCAAATTGTTTTTCGGGAGACTGAACTCGCTTTTTTCGATTCCGAGAAATAGGGGCTCTGTAAGAGATGCACTTAGAGAGTTTAATAAGATACGTAAAGTTTAGGGAACCCGCAAAAAAAGTAAAGTTTAGAGAGAAAATATGAGCCAAGCGAACTTTGTTCTTCTCAAGATCACCCATGTATCCACATACGCTTAAAGTGGTTCAGTAGAAATATCAACATCGTGTAAGATGCACACTTGTTACGACCTTGCTCTCAATACTGCAGCACGGTATTGCTCATGATGGTGCAACCAAAATGTCCACTCATGTCTCGAACCATTCCGTTACCCGTCGTCCTCGCTTGTAAGCTGTGCGAATGGCGGCTGCGTCTGAGTGTGTCATCTCCACGGGACCATCCATGGCACCGGCGGAGCCAGTAGGGGGTTGAGGAGAGGGTCGACTGACCAGCTCAGTTCGGGCGAAAAAATAACAGGTCCCAATCGAATCGTGCCCGAGTGACCGAGTCGTTTAATTGATCACATTTTTTGCAAAATAGTTCTTGATAGTCATTCTTTTAGTTGTACTTGATGAAATATGTAAATTAAATCGGTTTGAATCCTTTTGGTTAAATACACTTTTTTCTATCTAAATATTTTTAAAGTTTATTTCTCTGGCCCGGCTCAGTTCAGGCTCGGTTCAATTCCGAGGTCCGCCCCTGATTCATAGCGATGGCAGTCTCACCAATGATGCATGCTATCTTGGCAGAATGAGCAAGTGTGTGTGAGCGAAAGAAAGCACCAAAATGGCTCGTGATCCATCTCCCGCCTGGCCTGTCTTCGATCGGCACATCACGCCTTCGCGATTGCTCCGCCGCACATGCTGCTGGTGCCTGGCTATCGGCGGCCGCCGGGTCGCTGTGTACTGAAACAGACATTGTTGATCGCTGCTGTGATGCAGACATTGCCAGAAAAAATCGGGAAGAGATAACGAAATACTAGCTACTACTACGTACTAGCCTACTAGTACATGAAGAGTCCGGCATGCAGAGGCGGAGCTACCCTGCCCAGAGCAAGCAAGGAAAATGGCCGGCCACGTCGCGCGTGAGGCCCTCCGGGCGCGCGTGCGGGCGATGCCCTGGACGGTGCGGCTGCAGCTCCGCGCGCTCGAGGCCGGCGTCGACGCCACGCAGCGCCGGGACGGCACCATCAACCGCTTCCTCTTCTCGCTGCTCGTCGACCGCCAGGCGCCCGCCAACCCCGCGCGCCCGGACGCGCTCGGCGTCCGCTCCGTCGACGCTTCCACCGGCGTGCGAGCCCGCGTCTACTTCTCCTCCGCGCCCACGCCCGCCGAGACAGAGCCCTCGCCGCGGCCTGTGATCGTTTACTTCCACGGTGGCGGCTTCACGTACTTCTCCGCGGCCACGCGCCCCTACGACGCGCTCTGCCGCACCATCTGCCGCGAGACAGGCGCCGTCGTCGTGTCCGTGAGCTACCGCCTCGCGCCCGAGCACCGCTTCCCCGCCGCATACGACGACGGCGAGGCCGCCCTCCGGTACCTCGCCACTACCGGCCTCCCCGCCGAGGTACCCGTCCGCGCAGACCTCGCCCGCTGCTTCCTCGCCGGCGACAGCGCCGGCGCCAACATCGCGCACCACGTCGCGCAGCGGTGGACGGCGGCTGCCACGCCGCCACCCTTCCGCCTCGCCGGGCTCCTGCTCCTTGCCGCCTACTTCGGCGGCGTGGACAGGACTGAGTCGGAGCTAGCTCTCGAGGGCGTGGCGCCGATCGTCAACCTCCGCCGGTCCGACTTCTGGTGGAAGGCGTTCCTGCCGGAGGGCGCCGACCGGAACCATCCGGCCGCGCACGTGACGGGTGAGGCCGGCCCGGAGGCGTTCCCTCCGGCGATGGTTGTGGTCGGTGGGCTCGACCCTCTGCAGGACTACGGGCGGCAGTATGCCGCCATGCTGCGCCGGAAGGGGAGGGAGGTGCGGGTGGTGGAGTTCCCGGAGGCTGTGCACGCCTTCTACTTCTTTCCGGTGCTGCCCGACACCGGCAAGCTCGTCGCCGAGATCAAGGCGTTCGTGGAGACCACCGCGCCGGAGCCGATCGCCTAGAGAACTGGAGATGAGGATTACGACCCCTCGTCGTAAATCAGATGGTTTCTGTTCTTCTTGCATGTCCATGTTAATGTATCTTGTTGTTGTTGGCTCGATCGAATTCTACTCCATTATCTGAAGTTGCTGCGACTAGCCGCGTTTGCTAAATTATTCCACTGTGTTGTACAAGTTCCAAAATTGATACCCTGATGTCTTATTATGTATGCAAGATGAACACGGACACAATATCGAAGAGTGGCCCCGTGCATACATGGCGACACCCCAAAGTTATACTCCATCGGTTCACTAACATAAGATGTACTTTCTCCCTTTCAAAAAACTAGCAAGGTGGCCCTCGCAAATACGAGGGCAACATTTATACTGTTTAATTATTGGTCTTGTTGTTCTTTAATTATATAAATCTTGTATATTCAAATTGTGTCAATAATCTTGTATATTCATATCGTGTCACAATGTGTAAATATAGTATATGGTTGTGTAACAATAGAGAATGGCATATAACATGTTTAATCATATTTTCTTTTTTTATACATATGGTCATTGTGTTATTTTGCGAGGGCATCATCATTAGTTGTTATATTTTAAAGAGGAGTATTATCCTTAGAATGTTAAAATTTACCTTGAAATACATTTATGGACTCATGGACATTCACATTATGTGATAGAAAATAATAAGAAGTCTATAGACACCACCCATACCAAATAAAATCACATGTATATAAAATATAATTAATCATCTCTCGTTTTGGGTAAATAATTATTGGATTTTTTCTGAAAACACTATAATTATAATATTAATGTGTGCAATTTGTTCGGTATACACAATTGAAATAATTCAGAGGTAGCTAGTAATTTTTATGTGATTTTAAATCGGCAGGCTAAGTTAACAATCAATTTGCTAAATAGTTAGGGTTTACTTGAGCACCAACCATACGATATTTAGACATTCCTAATCAAATATAATTATTTTTATTCATAAAGTAAACAGAATAAATTTCTCCAAGTCAATATACATGTTGACTAAACAATAAGTATTTAAATTTTATTTAATTTGATCTTTCTACATCGTGTTCCTTCATTTGTTTGGAAAATACATGACATCGCACATTCCCGTGAATATATATGAAATACATTACATGTTAGACAAAGTAAATCTGCGGTACGCAACTTTGATCGGTAATTGGTACACGGACATGTTACTCAAAATAATCTATTTTAAAATTTTAGTGTTCTTAATTTCTTTTTACATGTTAAAGCAATATATTACGTATCTTAACTATATTTATTGATATTTCACTATTTAAAATGCTATTTTTTAATGGACACGATGTTATTTTATCTACATTTTAACTCTCTCTGCACTAATCCTACTTTTCAGTCCAGTCATTCTATGCTCATGTTCTTGTATTGATTGGTTCCTTTTTAAACATGGACCGATCAGGTATAGAGATTTCAGTTTAGATAACCGATATGTTTTGGATTTCTGAAGCTAGTTTCTCCTACCTACTCCCTTCGTTCGTAACGGTTGCGCGTGTTCTCGGTTTGGTCAAAGTTAAACTTTGTAAACTTTAACCAAATATTTACAAAAAATATTAATATCTAAAATAAAATTATATTACTCCCTCCAATCCGAAAAAAGTGTCCGATGGCTAGTGCAATTAACGTTTTACAAATAAGCCCTTGCGAAATCTGGAAAAAGCTATTCCTGCCGTACACCTATCTAGTCTCCGCATTTTCCGGATCAAGTTGATAGCTCGCCTCCGCGTTTGGCCGGCCGGATCGAGCTGCAGGAGACCCGTATGGCGAGTTCTGGGGTGAGCGCGCCGCTGAAGATCATCTCGTCTAGCATCTCCGTGAGACTCATGCCGATGGCGGACCGCCGGTAGATCTAGAAGATGGTGGCCATCCCATTCTTGCCTCGTGCTGTCGACCGGCACCGCCTCTGTAGTTGCGGGAGAAGGATCTGCGCGTCCGGTGTTAGAGCCACCGGATCAGGCCTCGCCGATACCGTATCCGGCGATTCGTCGCCGGCATGGACCAAGTGGTCGATTTTGTTTTGTGGTGGGAGGCTCGCGCCGGCTGATTGGAGATTTAGGGGAGCAACGCAAGGGAAGGTGCGTGGCGACGGAGGGAAGATGGCGCGGCGAGGGGAGCGCGGCGGCTACATGAGGTCGACGGCGACGCGAGACGAAGAACGGGTGAGGCCTGGCTAGGGTTTCGTGCAGGTCGGGTGCAGGGGCGGCCGTCGCTCTTCACATGACAGAGGAGTGCGGGTTGACGAAGGAAAAAGGTCAAGGGTTCTTTCGCAAAGTTCATTGTCCGACTCTTTTTTCGGATCGGAGGAAGTACAATTCTTACATAATAGATTTCCACGTTATATGTATCTAAATTATGGATAATATCATATATTTTTTATCAAACTTTTTAAATCTTGACTTTAACTAAGCCCAGAATGCGAACTAAATAAAAACGGAGAGAGTACACATAGACCATTTTTTATTTTTTTTATAATCACTGATCGGCTTTAACTATTTTTACAATCACCGATCAGCTTTGAAATTTCTTTTATATTCACCAATCAGCTTTGAAACTTCTTTTAAAATAGCCAACTAACTTTGGAGACCGTATATAGCTAGATTTTAGAAGGTCTCCTTTTAACAATGGTTTGGATACGGTTTGAACATAGACTCCTTGAATTAAACGTGGCATGCCTTGTTTTTTTTTCGAGCGTGACCTGCATTGTTAGAAGGTTATGTAATTAAATTGCATAGATGTTACGTAACTCTTTTTTTCATAAATTAGATGGCTGACATGTTGCATCTGGTGGTTACGTAATTAAATTATATGTGTAAATGTAACTTTTGTTCTCCTATTAAATCAGACTCCTTGAATTAAACGTGATCTGCCCCTAGTTTTTCTTTGAGCGTGACCTGCCTGGTTAGAAGGTAATTAAATTGCATAGATGGTAGGTAATTCTTTTTCATGAATTAGATGGATGACCTGCCACGTCTGGTGGTTACATAATTAAATTATATGTGTAACGTAACTCTGGTTCTCCTATTAAATCCTAACCGCAAATTATATATCTAAGTGTCTAAATAATTTAGATGATGTGGATTAACGTGGTGTCTCGAAAATATAACCCTGTATTGTGCTTTTAGTATATAATAGATAGATTTATCGTAACTTTATTCAGATATAGATGTAACTGGCATATTTTAGTGGTAAGTACATTTGCATAATAGCTAAGGTTGTGAACCGAGAGAGCACTAAAGCGTCAATGAACAAAGGTTGTATGTTTGTTTCATATATTGTACTCCGTACTAGTTTTCAGAGTAAATATAATTAACGGAATAGCCCAAATCTCACATAGCAGTGTCAAGCTATTGAACATGAAAATTTCTTAGTATCATCATCCACTACACAAAGCGTTTTAGATGTGTTGACGTCAGAAACCCCCTGGCGGGCAGAGACGGTCAACACGGTAGAGCCGAGAACAACTAGGGCTGCGGCTGGCCCCAGTCCCTCAGAGCGACGGCCCGCAAAGCCTCCTGGTCGCACGCGCCGATGTTTATCACAAGGGCGTGCCACCTGACCTATACCTGGTCAGGAAGGTGTGGAAGATGCCTCGCTTAGTTTCCTGCAGGGCACACACGTAAACATCAAATACGAGCCTCGATCGGCTCTCAGGTTATCCTGTGAATCGGCTCAAAGAGCCGATCCACCCATGATTCAGACGGGGTGTCCGAATATATGGTGGTCCTGCTTGATCAAGGTAAAGCTAATGAGATCTACGACGATCTAGGGTTTTCACCGCATAATCGGATCGTCCTACTCCAGGTTGGGCCTCGCGGCCACGCACGGTGATCGTAAGCCGATCCTAAACAAGGCCTAAAAACCAACACGAGGTTGATCCTCGGAACATCCTCGCTAGGGCCAACGAACGACACCCTACGTGCCGCTGGATCCTCCCCTTTGTAAGGCCTAACTATTGCGTATATTAAACTAATCCTTGTAGAACAAGGAGCAATCGTAACGGATCAGATCTACTAAACTATGATCAAGCGGGGTGCGCCCCTACACCTAAGATAGGTGTAAGGGCGGCTAGACATGCAAGGGTTGCACTACGAAAGCATGTAATATGAAGAACAATGCTAACTCTAACATGTCTAAGATAACTACGTTGCTCGCCATCAAAAGGCTTCAAGTACGAGCAACGCATGAACAACGTAGGCAGGCTTGTGCTGCCTAGATCGCAAGATGCGATCTAGGCAGCATGATGCTTACCGGTAGAAACCCTCGAGACGAAGGAGTTGGCGATGCGCCGAGATTTGTTTGTGGTTGAACGTTGGTTGTTGTTTATTCCATAAACCCTAGGTACATATTTATAGTCCAGGGGACTTTCTAATGTGGGCGTGCACCAAACCGTGCACGAGTAAGATTCTAACCTCTAAACTAAGATGCGATCTAATATGTTACAGATACATGGGCAAACAAGCCCAACTTGGTATAAAAGGCCGATTCACGTATTCCCTCTATATATATTCTTCAAATCCATCTTGATCGCGGCCCACCTCTGACTCGGTCAAATTCGCAGTGATAACACATGCCCCCCTGGTTTTGGTAATGATAATTTCAAAACCACTCGTTTTTCCACCGAGGGGTCATGTCATGGCAGAGCAGGAACCGTCGCAGCATGCTTCATCATGACGACTTGCCTTCCCAACTTCTCTCGCACGATTTGACAGTTTTGGTACCATGTCCTCGAAAACTGCTCGAAAATTAAATCCCCATCTCCTTTTATTTAACCGCATCGAACAGTTCTCCTCTTCACCCCTTCCGCATTAGCACTCCAAAAAAAAAACCCTCCTCTGCAACCATGCCTTCTTCCTCTTCCTCTTCTTCTTCATCGGATCTTTCCCACGTGTCCTCTCCCATCCGGGAGTCGACGCCCTCGTGGGGTACGCAGGCGGCGTACGACATCCTCGCCCCAACGGCGTGGGACAAAGAGGACCACGACTCCTCCGTCCGGTCCGAGGAGGACAAATCCCCGACCGACGGGGAGAGCGACCTCCGCTTCCTTGGCCGACGGGGAACCGAGAGGAGGAGAGCGATGACGATCGCCTCTCCTAGGCGAGACTTCACCACCTCCGAAGAGGTGAAGGAGGAGGAAGAGGAGGAGGATGACGGCGACGACCTCCCCGACGAGCCGCCGGCCAAGCGCCATTGCCCCTGGCCGGGGAATCTGAGTGACTTCGACAGCGACGGCGACGACGACGACGAGGAGGATGAAGACAACGAAGGTCCTGCCAGCAGCCGCTGGAGCAGCGACGACGAGCCGGCTGGGAGCAGCTCCGACGGCGGCGATGAAGGCGATGACGAAGGCTGTAACAGCCCGTAGATAGGACCCCTAGCTAGGATCAGTAGCAGTAGACGGGGCAATGTATCCCCTTAGCACTCCCTTTTGAGAGCAATCAGCTCTTCGGTGTAAGGAATCTGGTACATCAATGAAGAAATTCCCCAATTCGATTTTGCCGATTTCCTCTAGGATAATTTAGCTCGATTGTCCTTCGTACTCGATTCCGCCGATCGTCAATCTGGTCAATGCCCAATAAGCCGATGGCAGCGCATCGGTTTCTCACGATAAATTTCGAGATGGATCCACCCGGACCCAAACTCCTTGTCGAACAAGGTCAAGCCACAATCGCGCAAATCCTAGGACTTGCAAATGCAGATCTCTCAAGATGGCATGTTAAACCTAGCGGCAAAACTCCTGAAATAATGTCCGGTTTCCTTATTAATTTCAGACATTCTCTTGCCGCATTATCCTCTCCAAATCCCGCTCGCTTAGCTTCGGCAGCCTCCTTCTGCAACAATCCACTGTCTTTCGAACGAGTTGTTATGAAGAGTGAGCCGATTTCGACAAAATCGGCTAAACCTTCGAGGGTGAGCTGCCCCCCGAGCCTCAGCCAAGGCGAGGATAAAGAATGGACCATCACCAGCTTCCAAGCCGTGGTGCCGCATCTACCGATTCCAACAAACCGGTTCCCCGGATCATTGATATTTCGGGGCGGGCTCAATCACATCCAAGAGAGCTATCCTGCGGGGCCACCGGCCGATCACCTTTCTTCCGTTGACGGTCGATACGGTGGATGATTACCCACAGCTCCATGGTCACGGCTGATTTGCATGCCAACATTCCTCCGACAAGATCGCTGAACTGGCGACCTGGCAACTTTGCGCACTTGTACTAAGGTCGATGACCGTGCATCGGCTCTGCATCATGACACACCTCAAAAAGGATCGTTAATCCTGATCATGAATCATGACCGTACATCCCTGTCGGACGAGTGATCTAGCAGCTTGCTGTAATTTGTTTTATATATGCATGGTTCGTAATCGGACAAGTACGCATAGCAACAGTGTGCCTGTCGTTGCCTAATCGACGGTACCTCGGAGGAGGGATCCTCACGAGGGGGAGAAGAAGTAGGGGTCATAGGGCGGAGTGCACACGGGACGGTGGTACGCGAGTTACCCAGCTTCGGAACACCTGCACGATGACAGGGCCTACCGGCTGCTTGTCTGGAATTATCTGGGCGCTTTCGCGTTGTTACAATGAGTTGTGGTCGTGCCTCTAGGGCTCCCAGGATCCGGCTTATAAAGACGCACGGATCTAGGGTTTACACGGAGAGTCCTAGCCGGAATACAAGTTGCCTAACTACGGTACAATGTCTTGCCGTGTACGTCAAGGATCCGCCTTCCTCCAAGTATGTGCTGGATCCGGATACTTCATGGGCCGTCACGGATCCGGCCTCCTTCGTAGGTCGGTAGAGATCCGGCTTCCTGTTCCTGGGCTGGACATCTTGTAAGATGCACACTTGTTACGACCTTGCTCTCAATACTGCAGCACGGTACTGCTCGCGACGGTGCATGTTGCTGGCAACCAAAATGTCCACACATGTCTCGAACCATTCCGTTACCCGTCGTCCTCGCTTGTAGTTGTGCGAATGACGGCTGCGTCTGAGTGTGTTATCTCCACGGGACCATCCATGGCTCCGGCGGAGCCAGTAGGGGGTTGAGGAGAGGGTCGACTGACCAGCTCAGTTCGGGCGAAAAAATAACAGGTCCCAATCGAATCGTGCCCGAGTGACCGAGTCGTTTAATTGATCACATTTTTTTGCAAAATAGTTCTTGATAGTCATTCTTTTAGTTGTACTTGATGAAATATGTAAATTAAATCGGTTTGAATCCTTTTGGTTAAATACACTTTTTTCTATCTAAATATTTTTAAAGTTTATTTCTCTGGCCCGGCTCAGTTCAGGCTCGGTTCAATTCCGAGGTCCGCCCCTGATTCATAGTGATGGCAGCCTCACCAATGATGCATGCTATCTTGGCAGAATGAGCAGGTGTGTGTGAGCGAAAGAAAGCACCAAAATGGCTCGTGATCCGGAACCCGCGCGCCTGGCATCGTCATCGATCGGCAGATCACGTTCACGCCTTCGCGATTGCTCCGCGCCGCACATGCTGCTGGTGCCTGGCTATCGGCGGCCGCCGGGTCGCTGTGTATGTGTACTGAATCAGACATTGTTGATCGCTGCTGTGACGCAGACATTGCCAGAAAAAATCGGGAAGAGATAACGAAATACCAGCTACTAGTAGTACATGAAGAGTCCGGCATGCAGAGGCGCAGCTACCCAGGCAGAGCAAGCAAGGAAAATGGCCGGCGACGTCGCGCGTGAGGCCCTCCGGGCGCGCGTGCGGGCGATGCCGTGGGCGGTGCGGCTGCAGCTCCGCGCGCTCGAGGCCGGCGTCGACGCCACGCAGCGCCGGGACGGCACCATCAACCGCTTCCTCTTCTCGCTGCTCGTGGATAGGGATGCAAGCGGACGCCTGCCAAACCATGGATTCTTGTCCGCCTCGTAACTTCGTTCTATAATCACCTAATCACTTTAGCCAATTTCCACCACACACCTAATCACGAGTCGTGGACCGCCAGGCGCCCGCCAACCCCGCGCGCCCGGACGCGCTCGGCGTCCGCTCCGTCGACGCTTCCACCGGCGTGCGAGCCCGCGTCTACTTCTCCTCCGCGCCCACGGCCACCGAGACAGAGCCCTCGCCGCGGCCTGTGATCGTTTACTTCAACGGCGGCGGCTTCACGTACTTCTCCGCGGCCACGCGCCCCTACGACGCGCTCTGCCGCACCATCTGCCGCGAGACCGGCGCCGTCGTCGTGTCCGTCAGCTACCGCCTCGCGCCCGAGCACCGCTTCCCCGCAGCCTACGACGACGGTGAGGCCGCCCTCCGGTACCTCGCCACTACCGGCCTCCCCGCCGAGATACCCGTCCGCGCAGACCTCGCCCGCTACTTCCTCGCCGGCGACAGCGCGGGCGCCAACATCGCGCAGCACGTCGCGCAGCGCTGGACGGCGGCTGCCACGGCCGGATGCCGCCTCACCAAGCAGCGCGCGGTAGAACGGAACACAGTTCGATCCAAAAACCGCTCGATCTGGTCGATCGAGGAGGGGCAGTCCGGCAAAGAATAACAGCAAACTCATCCAAATCCAAATGCACACATCTACTGCCCACGCAACACACACAAATCAAGAACATGGGCGTATATAATTTACCTGATGCTGGATCCATCCATCGCCGGGAGAAGACCTCGCTCGGCTGGTCCCATCCACGAACAGAAACGGAGACGCCTCTTCGATCGCTGGCCGATCACCACCCGCCGTCTCGCCAATCGTCCATGAACACGACTCCTCACCTCTCCTCGACAAGTAAAAGTCACACACCCTCTCCGCACGCGGTCTTTGGCGATGCCCTTCTACTTATAGAGGAGCTAGGCTGGTTTGAAAATATTTGCCGCGAAACTAAAAGCGGGAAAAAGGTATGATGAGATTTCGCTTGGTTACTACTCTCCATCCGTTTCGTTCCTTCATGGCAAGGATGGATAGATGGACGGCAGGGATGAGTATAGCACACGGATTGCTGACATGGCGCTTCTCACCAAACAAGGAAAACCAAGAGGCGTATCCCTAATTAATAGGTATAGTCAATCAATCCAGTTGACTAATCACCGCATGCATGGACGGCTCGTTTTCCCGGCCTGATGGGACCAAGATTCACCATTTTGCATGCCCGGATCGGAGGGACTGCTTTTAGAATTCACGACTTTTTCTCCTCACCGTAATACTCTATTCTATTCTTTTCCTAAAGTTCAAATACTAGTTTCCCTCTTCAAGGCTGCAAATCCCGTAACTGCAGGAACATATATCTTGTTACGTCTGGCTAGGTAAACAGAAAACAAAGATCTGCTTTTCGTTTTTTCGTATTGAGTGATCCAATTAAATAAGCTTATATTAGACTATTTTGTCCTCGTTTTGTTTCAGAGAAAAAGACACAGAGAGAGAGATAGACAGAAGAATATGCGAGTACGACTAAATCAGTTGTTATGCGTGTAGATTGACCCATTGACCCATCGCTAGCTGCATGCTCAACTCATGTGCTAGCTTAGATCGACCTTATCTTATATACTCAACCAAAAAAACCAACGCCGAGCTGAATGTGCATCCTGGCTGCGAAATCCATCCACCACGTATGTAGCATTCATCCATGCTATGCAGTCTCTCATTTGGTAGATCAATCAATCCATCCACCAGATACGTAGCAATCATTCATGCTCTGCAATCTCTCATTTGGTAGATCAATCATACAATTGGGTACCTACAAATGGCCTCCATCAACTCATGGTTACCATGAGAATATAACCTCTCTGAATTTCTTTGAGTTCTTATCATGGTTGCTGATCGCACAGGTTCATTTTGGCTATGCATAGGAAAATTACGAAAGGATGGACCATATACAATAATCCAAATAATAGTTAACTTCTCGTAGCTGCAGCATACACAGGTATAGGCAGTACCAGACACGTATGATTTGCTACGAATTTTGAAGATAATGCTTCACCAACAGTTTCATTTTTACATACATAGAATTAGCACTCCACTCATATTTCAGTACCAATTCCATGCCATTACAAGAATAGTTCAAAACAACAATGTAAAACTTCTTATGACTTAACGATTGCTGATCAATCCTAGCAGCGAAACCAACATAATCCAAAATCACCGCACCAGGCATCTAGATCTGCGCTTCTTCCTTCTCCAATCCATGGCTCCACCCTGCTGATAGCATCGGCTGATTGAGCAGTCCAAACCATAGGGAGGAACCACATGAAACTGAAGGCTGCAACCAACGCATCACCATGGAGACAATATCCAGATTCTTGCATTCTGATCATAGCACCTACTTAGGAAGTCATGCTGTTACTTCACTTGGTATCCCAGAGAAGCATCCAATAAGAACCTCAGATATGATGATTACAAAAAGAATAAGCAACCATCCTAATGAAGCAATGCAAGGTTAAATCTGGTCTATCCGTCTATCTGCCATCCTTGGGGAAAAAACCTCAGACACTACCTGCATAAAGCAATACACTTGGAATTAAGAAGACATTTCATATTATAGAACTTACTTTCCTCACATACAGCATAGCTAGTTCTCGTTCGTGAAACTACAAGATACGAATACATCGACATGTATGTATATACCTTAAGAATTCGTATTTAGATTCAAAACCATCTAATCTCTGTTTGCAGGCTGGAAGACATTGTACCCAGATAAGAAGACACTGGAGGACTTGCAGGTGTGCGATAGTTCGAACTACTCGAAGACCGGGTGAACTGGATCTGGGGAACTTGTCAACAGGAAGGTGGACAGATTTTGGCAGTCCGCCTTCACAAACATGATCGCCCTGTAGTACATCTTGGCCTCGCTGAGGGTGCCCTACCAAGAGAAAGAGAACATCTCAATGACCAGATAACATAAGGCACAAATTAAAATACATGTACTCCAAAATGAAGCAAGGGGCACATAGTTAAGCATACCTGACAAAGATGAAGGAAGTAAGTACAACAAATCACAGAGCACTTGGTAAGTTGGTAGCCACATAACCAAAGGGTGAACCAGTATCTCATCAGACTCCGGAAAGCTTGTAGCCGAGGCTGAGCATCACGGCCGCCACACCGAGGAGGTAGTCGAAGCCAGGGGCCACCCAAGCCTAACCCAAGAGGGGAGCGGGAAGCATCGGCAAGCCCAGGAATAGCACCACCACCATCAACGCACCGCATAGCCAGACCGCAAGAGGGCCTACAAACATACATGTTTCAGCAAAATATAAGTAAGCACAATGTCCACAAACAAGCTTTTCTTCAGTGAAACAGATTTCCATCAAAACAATACACTACCAGTTCAACATTTTGAAACAACAAAGGCAATGGCAAAACATATTCAGCGTCATCAGCAAAAGCATCTCTGTCCACAGACCCTAAGTGCAAGAGTCTTCAACTCAGGCCACACATAGCCCTCCCAGTGGGGCACCTGCATGTAGCAGTTCATCATCATTAATTCAACAAAAAAAGGTGCTGGATGTTAACAACTAGAATGCATATAAAAAGCTGGACTAACCAAGGTATGATTGTCACATGCTGCATACCAGGGTAACAGTGTCCCATGTCTTCCAAGGAGTCACCAGTAGCATGTGTCGCTCTTGCATCTCAAAAATTGCTTTGCCGACAACACAAGCAGACAAGGGTAGAAAGACACTAGCCGCTCTGCCCTTCACTTATCATATTATTCAACCTGTAGGGGAATCACATCAATAATTGCCCAGGTATGACAAGATCAAGCGGATGACTGGCTCTGCCCTGCGATTCTTGGGTCTTTCATGCCAGCCGGAAATTAGAAATACATCTTACCTGATCTGATTTGTGGATGTTTGGTATGTGCTTGCTGGAGCAGAAATGCCCAGACCACTCACCACCGCTGGGCTAGGTGTAGATTTGCTTCAGCTTGTTGTTGTCGGTGAATCTCAACAACAGAAACATGACACCGGTCAATTAACTTTGCTATAACTTTACTTCATTTTCTCAATTCCATTATCCAACTTCAAGAATACAAACCATAATAGTGTATACAACCATCATAAGCTTTTATCGCCTTGGTTGGTGAGGACAAGGCAGACCTTGCCGTTGTTTGCGTCGAGTTGTCCTCATCAGCATTGCCGAGGCCCCTGGCATCAGAACGGAGCCGCATCTCCAGGAAGGTGCAGGCTTCTAGCCCTGGTGCACGCTAGCACACGCAGCTCGGGGAGGCTGGTGCTGCATAAATACAACTAACACCACACCGCATGACTAATAGAAGCAACCCGAGGAGCTCAGCGGGAGGGGGTTGTAGCCTAGACCATTAAGAAGAAGAACTAAATTTTAGATGGACAGACAAAGGATTGACATCAGTACAACCAAATAATAAGAAAAAAGGTCCAAAAGTAGTAACTCATATCGGCATATATGAGAAAGTTATCAGACACAGGATACAAAAAATTAGTGTCACTATAGTTTGGAGGATTTCACTAGCCGTAACTACCATATAGGCCATACCGCGCCAATAAAACATTCAGAAGGAAGCAAATATCATCAGTCTACCAGCTTTAACAAAAATATCAGGAATATTCTGCAAGGAAAAGGGACAAACTACATAAACAACGGCATTATGTATCTACTTGTAGGGTACAGTTTCTTCCATTCTCATGACCTACTATTGTACTGGTACGATGGACTTGACCATCATTCTAACTCACTTGCTGCACTGATGTGCTTCATATCTAGCCAGCACATGTAGCTCAAACATGTACCGATGTTCATGTGTAGAATAAGAAGAATCATATAATAGCCTGTTAATACATACATCAAACATGCCAGGTGGAGATGACATGGTTTTCATGCTATGTTCGTTGGCATCGGTTAAACAGAGAAAATAAATACCACCAAAGTGGTAGCAGAACGAACCAAAAAAAAAAGATACTCATGTGAGTAAACCATGGACATCAAAAGCTATAGAACGTGGAAACCTAGAAAAAAATGGCATACTATTTGCTTCAAGAAAACCAAACAATCTGCTTGAACAAATATTCTTCATCACAAGGAAAGGGACATTCCAATATATCAAATTTCAATTGCTGTGATCATTCATCCATTACCCAGCAAGCAGAAATACTTACATGCATGCACATATGTATCTACTACTTAAAGAAGTAACAGTAAGACCACAACCTCAGAAGTATCTCCAACTTAATCAATAGTGCAACCAAATTTGATAGCACAACTCTTCTTGTAAGATTGATATCACGGTAAGAAAAATGACTTCAGAAACATGAAAAAAAAGTCATTTTCAATCAAACAAAAAATCTTCTTTAAACACCACCAACCAAGAGTCGACATATTTTTGTTCTAAGCAATGAACAACAAGTATGACACAACACCCATACTCATGAAATGGTCAAGAATTCACAACATGGGCTATATGCATGAACTATCTAGCACTTAAATGATCTGAAAAAATATGCATAGTGCTTGGCTCAACCCAGAACACCATGCAGAACAACACTTGATAGCATGACAACAATTGATTCAGCACAACAAAATGAAATTTAACTTTGGGGTGCCCATGTCAACGAGCTCCCAGATAGAGGTGTCGAGGTCGTCTTGTAAAAAAAGGTCACACTATCATTTATTCCTCTTCGTTATACACAAACAAGAACAAAATATGGCCAGCAAAAGCAAACACTAGAAAATAAGTAGGCACTGCTTTATGTGCAAACATCCAACTTTTGAGATAAGAAGCAGCACACTAACATCGATAAGGACATAACTGAGTTCATCATTACAAGAGGTGATGGATGTTAGCAACCAGAATGCATATAAAAGATGGGACTAACCCAGGTAATGATTGTCTCACATGCTGCATACCAGGATTCTCTTTTATTGTAGCCCAAACAGTGTCCCTTGTCTTCCAAGGAGTCACCAGTAGCATGTGTCCCTCTTCAATCTCAAAACTTGATTTGCCGACAACATAGGCAGACAAAGATAGCAACACACTAGCCGCTATGCCCTTCACTTATCAGATTCTTCAAACTGCAGGGCGAAACACATCAACAATTGCCCAGGTATGACAACATCAAGCGGATGACTGGCTTGGTCCTGCGCTTCTTGGGCCTTTCATGCCAGCCAGAATTTAGAAGTACATCTTACCCGGTCTAAGTTGCGGATGTTTGGTATGTGCTTGCTGGAGGAGGAATGCTCAGACCACTCACCACGACTGTGCTAGGCGTAGATTTGCTTCAGCTTGTTGTTGTCGGTGAATCTCAACTACAAAAACATGGCACTGGTCAATTAACTTTGCAAGTGAAACATACACATTAGGGTATAAATTTACTTCATTTTCTGAATTCCACTATTAAACTTGAAGAATACAAACCATAATAGTGTATACAACAATCATAGTGTATATCAAAAATATAAGCTTTTATATGTACTAAATAGCACTAAAACTGAAAGTTGAGGACACCTCGCTGATGATATTATCATATCTCGCAGAGCCGCAGAAGTATTGTTCATCTTAGCTCCAGAGACAGGCCGCACTGAATCGCATATCCATTGGAGATGCTGGCCAGGCTTGTCCATTGTGATGCTGCTACATCAAGGACTCTCCCTTCCACCAACACCACGGCAATCCACCGATCGCTCCAAGAACAAGGTTCGGTCAGCGTCTCGGCCATCCGTCACCTGCATGCGCGACAACAGACCAAGAAGCCGATCAAATTTTCTTCCTATATGAACATGCATAGACTAGATTGTTCTTTACATCATACCAAATATGCTAATGACAGCAACAAGAGGCTTTCCTTCTTTTTTTACAATATGAGTGACACTCCAAAGTCAAACACTACTATGAGTTGATAATTTAACATGTGGCCAGACGAACTGGATTTTGTTACGTAAGGAAACTGAATATCAAGAAGGCATGGCTCAATACAAATTTTCCTGAATAAGAACCTCAGAGTTTGCACTGACTGTCACTCTGCTATTAAACTTTATCACTCGATTGTTTCTGCTGGTAGAATGAACGAGTGGTCGGCATCGTCCGTCTCTGCTAGCATTTTTCTTGGAAATACTCTGAAGCTGATGTCCTATTTCTCCTAACATTTTCTGTATGAATGGAAAAAGAGGGCAGACATCAGTTAACAGAGAAAAAAATACCACCAAAGTGGTAGCAGAACTAACCAAAAAAAAAATCCACCCCAGTGAGTAAACCATGTATAATCAAAAGCAATAGAACGTGAAAACCTAGAAAAAACACGGCATACTATTTGCTTCAACGAAACCAAACAATCTGCTCGAACAAATACTGATGCAAAGCAACAAAATAACAAACTAAATTTCATGTTCTTCATCACAAGGAAATGGACATATTCCAATATATCGAAATTTCGATTGCTGTGATCATTCATCCATTACCAGCAAACAGGAATACTTACATGCATGCCAATATGTATCTACTAGTCAAGTAACAGTAAGACGACAACAACAGAAGTATCTCCAACTTAATCAATAGTGCAAACAAATTTGATAGCGCAACTCTTCTTATAAGATTGATAGCATAGTAAGGAAAATGACTTTAGAAACATGAAAAAATAGTCATTTTCAATCAAACCAAAAATCTTGTTTAAAAACACCACCAACCAAGAGTATGCATATTGTTGTTCTAAGCAATGAACAACCAAGTATGAGAAAACACACATACCCATGAAATGGTCAAGAATTCACAACATGGGCTATATGCATGAATTATATAGCTCTTAAATGATCTACAAAAATATGCATAGTGCCTGGTTCGACCCAGAACACCATGCAGAATAGTGCGTACTTGATAGCATGACAACAACTGATTCAGAACAACTAAAAGAAATTTAACTTTAGGGTGCCCATGTCAACGAGCTCCTAGACAGAGGTGTCGAGGTCATCTTGTCAAAAAAGGTCATGCTATCATTTAGTCCTCCTCGTTATACACAAACAAGAATAAAACATGACCAACGAAAGCAAAAACTAGAAAATAAGTAGACAGTGATTTATGTGCAAAACATCCAACTTTTGAGATAAGAAGCAGCACACTTGCATCGTTAAGGACATAACTGAGTTCATCATTACAAGACAACCTTGTGTTCACTCCCAAAAGAACAACCACTTCGATCTAGTAGTTCAGATCAGCTACTCCCTCCGTCACGAATTAGGTGTCGAAAGGGTTTTTTTTGCGAAAACCACCCGTTCGTTTTCCCGACAAAACTCCGCACCCCTCCGCACTGCGCCCTCGTCTTCTTCCTGGCGACGCCCCGACAACCTCGTCGCTATCATCGACGGCGCCCACCATCCTACGCCTTCCCCCTCCGTCCCACGCGCGCCCGACGTCGCTGCCCTCTCTTCTCTCTCGTATCGAGCGGTTTCCCCCTCTTATCACGTCCCCGAGCCTACATCCTCTCGTGCCCACCGATGTGGTGCTAAAAATTGTGATTTTCCTCCTGATCTCTCATTGATGGCGGTGGCGGCGGCACGGCGGAGCTCAAGTGGTGGAGGTGGCTGGAGTAGATCCAATCGCGGTGGAGATGGAGCTCCAGTCGTGGCGGTGGTTGAGGCACGACGGAGCTGCAGTCGAGGTTGAGCTCAAAATGGGGATTTGCTCCGGATATGTCTCGGTGGTGGTGGTGGAGGCACGGCGGAGCTGCAGTCCAGTTTGTTGGTGGAGGAATTTGTCTCGACCCGAAAAATCCTCTTTTCTCGCTGCTCGATTGCGGCAGCAGCGGCGACGACGGGGGACGGCGGCATCCCTCCATGACCACAGCGGCTTCGCTGTTCCTGGTGCCACATCTGCTCATCAAGCCCTCCTTCAGGTGCCTCTCCAGAAAGGTGAGCACGGGCTTCTCCCCTGTTTTCTTTTCTTGTTGTTTTCCGGCGATGGACGAACAGTGTCCGGCGATAAACTTCTGAATTTCTACTGAATCGCTCCCCCCAAATTTTCCATTTCTCAGACGATGATGTTCCTGGGGGAAACTGAGGTGCAGGGCGTCGGCAGGTATGGCGGAATCAAGGTGTACCCGGTGCTCAGGGACGACGGCGCTGACTATCTGAAGGACAACGGCCCCTGGGAGGCCCTGTTCCATGTGGACGACCCTGGGCCAAGGGTTCCGATCGAGTTGGGCAAGTTCCTGGACACCAAGCAGGTGCTCGACGTCATCCGCTTCACATCCAGTACTGCGACTGGAGGGCCCAGCAGGACCTGCTCACCATCATTTGTGCTCCACAACAAGGTATGGAGAATATGTTCTGAATAATGGTGGTAGCTAGTTTCAGTAACAGTAAGTTCAAAGAAATGTTTCTCTCTGCACTAGTAGCCCAATTTTACTGTAATTGCTACTCAGACTTAGGCATAGAGGATCCAATGGATGTCAGAATTACTCCTTGCAAATTCTGGATGGTTGAGGTTGGAATTCTGGATGGAATTTGATGGTGTGGATTATAACATGGATTGTGAAAAATGAAATGCAGGTGGTGGAGGTTCTGAATCCTTTAGCGAGAGACTTCAAGTCCGTCGGAAACTTGAGGAAAGATCTTGCCGGGTTACAGGAGGGCCTAGCAAAAGCTCAGAACCAGGTAGGAGTATGTTGTTTTGAAGTTTGTTTCATTTCAAAATATTCCAAGTGTCAAAATTTAGCACATCATGTTCTGCTTGCTGCAATGGGTTTCAAGTTTCAAATATTCCATAGACATACGGTAAGTTTAGCATTGAGGAGTATGGTTCATCTACCAGCTTTGAAATGATCATACGACACATGCCCTATCCAGGATCAAAGATGCCCTATCCAATTTCTAATTTTAAGAGTTAGCATGGTCAGTGCATCTCTTACCAGATGCACATTTTCAGACCTGATGGGCTGCATTCAGAGTTGACAAAGATATGATGCAACACAAGCATTACCCTATGGCATTCATAGTTGGGAAAGATATGTTGCAACAAAAGCATTATTCTGAACACGGTGTGAAGTTTCTCTAGATTGTTAGCTTTACTGAAGTAAACCTGAGGTTAACATGTTATTCTTCGGGGATCTTTGGTGTTCACATTTGAACGAAACAAACATCAAAACGAACCACTGTTTCATGTGAAATCCTGCATGGAGGCCAGTCTGCATTTTTGGAGAAAAGGCCCAGGGCCCTGCTTTTTCCCTGTACCTTGCTAGTGTCTGTCATGTTGATCCAATCAATGTTACTGCAAGTAAACCCAGCTGAGACTGTTCTTGTGTGTTTATGGTGCAATACAGTAGATGGTAAAAAGTTTAACCAGGGTAAACATATGGGTATCCTGCTGGACGAAACTACTGGAGCCTTTGGTTTCTTTATATTCGTTTGATGTTCTGTCAATTGTCAATTCTGGAGTAATCCATTTTTATGTGGTTTTAGAATTTTATCAATTGTCAATGACACTTTGTAATGTGTATGATCTTGACACATGGTCGTATCGGACACACCAACAAGTACTAAGCAAAGAGCACTACAATGCAATGGGTCATGGTTGAGGAATTGAGGTAAAATTATTGTCAGTTCACTGTCAGTTCTATCATGTGCCTGCAATTATGCTTTTATTTTCCTGCTCTTTAACAACTGTTAGTTCTATCAAGTGTCTGATATATCTTGGAAACACAAACTAATGGAGTATGTGCAATATGAATTATTTAGGCCACACAGTTATACAAATTGATTTGTTCATGTACTCCCTTGTATTCTGTCTGCCCAAGTCATCTGAAAGACCACATAGTTAATCTGTTTTAAAATGCAAGGGAAGGGCTGAACATATGACCTGTTGGAATGGCTGAACAGTTGTTGAAATAAACATATTACCTGCTTGTTTAATTCTAGCTACTGTCATTTTTTGTGTAGTTAGTCAGTTGCTAACAAGGTTCTTGTTTGAACTCCTAATCTCCTTTTCAAAATGTCTTGTTAATAAGTAACCATCATGTAGATGCTGTTCAACATGATGGACTACTGCAGATGACCAGATACTCTGATTCAAGAATAATGGAGGAAAGGGAGTATTCAACAATATTCCTGTACATTAAAATGAAACTGAAGTTGAACCCATACAGTTAGAACTTCCAATGAAAATGAAGAAACAAACTAATGTTACAATCCAACATCTGCAGGTTATTAACTCCGGCTCTCCTTGGATGCTATGTGCCAGAACGGGTACGTGCGCTGCAGCTACGTGCTGGTCTTCGACGGCAAGATCACCGACTTGAACCAGTCCCCCAACACCGCCACCGGCCTGCACTCCAGCAGCTTCGGGGAAAGGGGAGCTCCAGCAGCGGCGGACACCGGGTTCCAGCAGCAGTGGTGAGAAGCGGCTCCAGCAGCTTCGTCCTCCTCGAACTCCAGCAGCGGAGAGAGGGGAGCTCCAACAGCGGCGGACAACGGCTTCCACCAGTGGCGGCGAGAGGCGGCTCCAGCAGCGGCGACGGAGCGCGGGATGCTGCTGGCCCTGCGCGCGAGGCGCGATAGGTCGCCGGCACGAAGGGCGGGGAGGCCGCCCACCGGCGCAAGGCTGCGAGCTCCACCGGGAGGCCTGCCGGCGCCAGGCTGCGAGCTCCACCGGGAGGCCTGCCGGCGCCAGGCTGCGAGGGGCGCGGGAGTGCACCGGCGCCAGGATGCGAGGCCGGTGGGAGGCTGCGACCGCGAGGGCGGGAGTCCGCCACCGCGCGAGTCCGCCGGCGGGAGGTTGCGACTGCGAGCACGGGAGTCCGCCGCCAAGATTCGATTGGGGAAAATTCGATTGGGGATGGGTTGGTGACGTTTTCGGAATAGAAAGGGTCGAAATGCAATAAGTGTTTTACACTAGCCCTCCGACGCCTAATTCGTGACGGAGGGAGTACTACAATTGCACACCAGCAAACAGAAGCTCAACAGTCTGGTTTAAGAAGAACACAGGCTACATGTTTATACCACTGTGAAATATGTTTCCTAAAACTTCATTATTGGTTAAAATAGAATAGCTACATGAAAGTATTATTTTCACAGGCTACATGCACGTGGTATGCAAGCATTCAGTACAGAATGCTAACAGTGGGCTTTGAGAAAGAAGTCTGAGAAAAAGTGACTTTATCATGACATGTAGTCATGTGCCTGCAACTACAAACATCTAAATCTGGACAGGGGCGTTTAATTCAATCTAGGCAATTGTGTGTGCATACCTATGAATCATCGTCTTGGTTGGTGAGGACGAGGCAGAACTTGCCGCACTTGGCGCCGAGGCTGGAGTTGTCCTCAGCAACATTGCAGAGACCATGGAGTGGTGTTCGGCATTAGGTTGGAGCTACATCTCCAGGCGGACGACTTTGACTTCAAGGCAGATGAATCAGAGGCTCAAGCTTGCATTCCAAATATGTAGACTCAACCTCCATACTGTTCAGACTACTAGATCCTCAATTTTCAAAGGAGAATGCCTTGCGGCATAGAACCTGAACACACATAATTGACAAGTTAGATACATGCGATGACTACTACTACCTCCGTCCCGGTTTATAGGTCTTGCGTGTATCTCTAGATCATTAACTTAATCAACATGACAACATGACATAATATATATACTAAAAATATATATCATTAGAAAGTTCAGATGTTGTACTTTCTAATGGTATAATTTTTATATTGTAAAACTTATATTATATTGGTCAAATTTACGATATTGGGATACGCGTAGGCCCTGTAAACCGTGACGGAGGGAGTAGAAGAGCGGGTGAGTTGAAACGAAAAGTATGTCTTTGACATATTCATTGGCATGTCCAGAAAAACATCTAGGGAGATTGGCAATATGAATAACTACATAATACACAAATATACTCCCAGCAATGCATGCCTGGCTCTGAAGCCAAATGGCGAGTGCATTGTAATGAAAGAAACAAACACATAACATGCATATAGACTTTTCAGATTCACTCATGCATACAAATTGGAAGTGGTCTTACTCTGAATCCCTATATCAGCAAACCTTGTGCCCCAATCAAATCCCTGAGGTATTAGACGAGATTTTGACCCCTTTAAACACCTGAAGCACAAGTAGTCCCATGTCAAATTCACGAACCAAATCAACATGAAAAATAGGGAAAAGACACAAGCCGGAGGTAGGGTGTGGTGTACCTGGGTTTCGACGTGGAGCACATCGAGGAACAATCTGAGCAGTAATTGACACATGTTTACATGAATCCCACCCCACATAACTTTAACCTTTGTACCGACAATGTGCACCTAAAAAGACAAAGTTATATTTCACTTATTTCAGAAAATGATGAATCAAATGAACACGATACAATGTTTTTTTAACTCAGTATAGAAATCTAAAAAGAGGACACTAATCTAGTTCCGGGAAAGTTGAGCCGGCTTGTCAAAATATAAAACCCATACATCTCTCAAATTTATGACGAGACTAAGCAAATGACATTCACATGAGCAAAACTGCATATGACGTATTACTCATAATCCAGCACACGTTACTTCAATATGATGCCAAAATTGTTCCAAAAGAAATGACAAATGACACAAACATGATGATTAAAATCAGTTTAGGCATCCATTTGCTGTTGCAAACATGACAGTCTTGTGGGTTGAATCAGGAACCTATTCAAAATTTCACTCTGAGATAAGAACAACTTCGATACCCACCAGACCGTCTCAAAATTTAACTAGGACTATTTACAGGTCAAATAAGGTGCAGAGCACAAAACACCAGTGAGAGGGAGAAAATAAAATCACTGAACTAGGAACGGAGCAACTACTAAAATCACTGAACTAGGAACAGAGCAACCCCAGATTAAACCATAAACAACACTAATTAGAGGGAGAAGATAGATTTTCCATCAGACAGTTAAATAATGAGGAATGGATAATCCTTTCTTGATACTTCCTCACAAACTTCTCTCGGAAATCTAAAGATATTGCACAAGTGACAACATGTCAAAGCATTTCGGCCAAACATTAACTACAAAGAAGACATATCATTTTGATTAGTTCTTGTTTCAGACTACCCAAATAGAGCTCACTATATGATGAAAGACTATTACACTAGATAACGATGGAAACAAAAGCGATAACACTATATAGGAATTTTACTGGAATAAAAAAATTCTAGTTGCACAAGATTATGCACATATGCCAATCAGGGACCACAGACTGAAAATCTGACGTTGAATAGCAATTAAAATTAACTTCAACTGCTAGAGAGCTACATGGATGAAGTACTTGATGTTTTCTTCTTCACCAAGAAAGCAACAACACACAAAGACAAGAAATTGGGTTAACAGTTGAATGTTAAAAAAAGAGTTCCTATTTCCTCAAGATGATACATACGAAAGGCAACATTAATCGAGGCAACACAATAATATCCAGTCAACAACAAAAGTAAGTAACCATTGACACCAGGTTACACAAATCCAACACTTCAAGCAATAATTGAAGTTTAGTTTTCATGTTGGAATCCAACTGAACCATGTTATAGCACGATGCAAAACGACAAATTTGCAAAGCCAGCCAACCACAAGACAGTAAAGCCATTTCTTTCCAATCGTGAAGCCCACAATGTGGAATCAACCCATAGGCCCAGCCCAACTAAAACAGCAACATGACTGTCGATGCACATGTTGTGAATCGGTCTAATATAGAAACAACTGGTAGTAAAGGAACACCACCACAAGAGTAAAATTACCTAATTCATATCATCATATAAATAGGAACGAAGACACAACCTCATATTCATATCTCTAGCTTCAGCCTACTCCTTGGCACACATGTGGAGATGATAAGCTTCTCATTTCATCAGCTGCACGTGCAGGTGCTAATATCCAACATTCAGAAACAATACCGCACATTGTTCACCATCAAAATAGGAATTTCGGAGTGAATAACCAAATGGAATCAAACATCTTTCCCCTGCAAATAGGAATTTCGGCTTAGAACTACCAAAAGAACAAACCTATAAACATAGTCATTTCTTCGATGATGTACAATCTAATGAATTAGAGCCAATCCAGTAACTTAAAAATTGCTTGGCTTATACCGACAGTTCATATCAACTTACGATCTTTAAGTGTCTTTGCTGTTTGACAATCGACACCAACAAACAAGCAGAAAAAAGGCTCAAGTCATCATACTATGCAAATCAACATAGGGAAAATAGTCGATTGAGGCGCAGAAAATATAGGCTGCTCCATTTATGTGATATTGAACTACCACAGATGACTAACATCAGGCAATGCATATATGAAAAAACAGAATGCAGCACCAGCATGATGTGCTGCTCCAATGATGTGATACCAAGTTACTGCATATAAGAAAACATCAAGCAATGCAAACAGAGACTAGCTAAAAGCATTCATTTAACCGCAGTGTTCCACACAAAAATAAGAACAGGGTATTGCAGCAATTCCAACAAAACCAACTAGCATCAAACCATTATATTCATCCCAAATTGCCAATATCCAACCCACAACATGCCATCAGCTACACAGCAGAAATCCGAACCATAATCTAAAGATATGCAACAGAAGTACACCCATAATCCGAACATTCTTGTAAGTCATCTTGATGTGACATCAAACAAAATGATCGCATGCTGACCATGGATATTGCAAAATTAATTAAAAAGAAAAATCAGTCAGGCATATTAATAAACAGTAGCAACCCAAGAAAAGTACTACAAGCTTTAACAGAACTTCAGATAACGACGCATGATGCTGATAAATACACCTTAGGAGCAACAAATACTACAAAACTGAGGAAACAATTTACAAGTGAACTAAGACATCCACCTATTGAGACAATACAACTAATTCATATGCAGAAACATTAGCATAAACTTCACTGTATTTCCGGAATAACTAACATCCTAGGAACAACAAATCAATAATTAAGCTAAGGAAACCACATTACAAGTTAACCAAGGGATCTATCTATTGAGACAATAGGACACCACCATATGCAGAAGAAACATACGCTGCAACTTCACTGTCTTTTCAGAATACGTAACACATAACACTAACTAGTGTACATCCCTAAGGCCACCGAACTCCTTTTTCACAACATAGCAATGTCCTAGCAATCGAAGCAAATCTTTCCACAACTGATGGTGAAATCCAATGGGTGAACTTCAACACCAATGGTTGCTGCAAAGATTAATTTAATGCATCCTTTAGTTGTTACGCATGCTAAAATATAGTGGCAAACAAGAAACTTAGTTCGCTGCACACACAAGTTCGTTCTTAATCTCCATGCTAAGAAAATGAAGCATATCAACAAAAGTAAATATGCTTTGATTACTTCAAAAGTAGTCCACTGTATATAAAATGTAATGAGGAGCATTCAACACACAAATATCCAAAGTGGCAATATATATACGATAAAAATATCTATCAAGTGATTTTTTTGAGCTGGAATGTCAAAATATGCATGCACCATAGGCTCTTCTACAATAATATTATGATGTATATAAAAAATCTTTCCAATAGTTTATATTAGAAAGAAATTTGGGTGCTCCAACAAATCTGCAGAAAAAAATCATGTTTTCATAGACATGATTTTGAACAAAATGAGGAGCGCCAGACAAATATGAATCAGACTCGAGTTAATTCGTAAAATGATTGCAGCTAGAAAATTCCATTGAAGCCTGGCCACACAAGTTTGATAAGGAATTGGTGCCCCTGTACTTCGCAACCCAGGGTATGTAGCTACATCTGATGTTTACATCTGAAAACCAATTGGTACCATATAAATAGTCATATTCAGCTTTGTCTGATACTGAATAAGAACTGATACTGCGATAGGACACAGTCCAGAAACTAATACGGCAGTACAACTTGCTGCCAGAGGCAGAGCTGAGAGCTCGCTGCCTCGGCGAACCAACACAAGCCATCAACTCCTCAACCGCGAGCAGCACGACACAATGCCGCCGTCCGCCGTTGTCGGCAGCTCGCCTTAACTCTCGACTAGTAGCACATAAACAAGAATTAAGCAATCGTATTTACCTAATCGTGATGTAACCGTATCCTCATAACACGTGTGACTTGTCCAATTAAGGAGATGGATTCTTGCCTACTATTACTACAGCAAACACACATCCTAGTTCTATGAATCAGACATAGGCTCTTATACATCAATATTCCGAAAGTGGCAATATACAATTGTGCAGGTAATGTAAAAGCACAAAAAGCACAATTGACTCGGGCGGCGACTTTCTACTAACGAACGTAATATTAGTACTTAACTGACAGCTAGACATTAGATTAGGATAGGCAAAATACGTTACCATATATCATGCAGCAAATCATAAAATGCGCCAATGTGGGCAGAGGCATAAAAATATATTCTCCCTGGGAGAGGATGTGGCCGTTGCTGTACATGTGCAAGGTGCGCCAGGTTGAGGAAGATGACCTAAAACACAACAGGGACCGCATTATTGGCCTGCTAGTCAAATACAAGGAAAATAATAACAAAAAAATGCACAATTAAAGGTAGAAAAATGGGAGGAATCACCTGAGGCACCTCCAAAACTAGAAATCCTCAAATTCTCCAAAATCTGGAGGAACACAAAGGGTAAAAAATAAGAGGAATGGTTGAAGTTCTGAAAACCAACAGAAACAAAAAGCGAGAATCGACCAAGGGGATATATTTGGAAGCACCTCTGAACATTATTGGGGCCATTGCAAATTAAAGGAAGGGCTTCTCAAAGTTGTAGTTGCTCTTGGCAGAGACTGCAGGTTCTCCGTCTTGTGGAATGTGACTTGTTTGCTCTCACACACCCTGCATGAGAATAACTAGACATCAGAACTCTGTAGCATAATCTATAGGGGCAAATGAGAAACAATCTTCACTGCACACGTTCAATTTTAATCTCCATGCTAAGTAAATGAAGCATATCAGTAAAAGTAAATTTACTTCAAAAGTAGTCAACTTTATGTAAAATGTAATGAGCATTCAATATACAGAAATCGAAAGTGGCAACAAATGTACTGTGAAAATATCTATCAAGTGATATTGTTGAACTCGAATGTTAAAATATGTATGCAACATAGGCTCTTGCTTGTACATCAATATTTATGATGGATATAAAAATCTTTCCGACGGTTTATATTAGAACCAAATATGAGTCCTCCAATAAATCTGCACCCATGATACATATATAGTGCATAAGATAATATTTTTTTCATGTACACATGGACATGATTTTGAAGAAAGTGAGGAGTGTCTAGCAAATAAGAATCAGACTCGAATCAATTTGCAAAATGATTGCAGCTGAAAAAATTCCATAGAAGCTAGTCCAACAAAATTTTGGTGCCCCTGTACTTGGGCAATCCAGGGTATGTACGTAGCTGCGCCTGCTGTTTACATCTTGTAATATTCAGCTTTGACCGAAACTGAATAAGAACTGATACTGGAATCAGACATAGTTCAGGAAGAAACTAATATGGTAGTACGCCTTGCAGCCAGAGGCACGGCTGAGAGGTCGCTGCCTGGGCGGACCAACGCAAGTAAGCCGGCAACACCTCAACCACGAGCAGCGCGGCACCACGCCGCTGTCCGCCGATCTCGGCAGCTCGCCTTAACTCTCGTCTAGCTAGTAGCACATAAACAAGAAGAACAAACCAATCTTGTTTACTGTCCATATTGTCCAGATGTAAACTTAATCGTCAGAGTGTACTAGCTAGACACCACCACATGTGTTGGTTAGAAACCATCCACTGTCCATAAGGGGTGTGCTAACTAATGCAGCTGAGACAAAGTGGCGTAGTACGTAGTATTAGCTATAGCATGTGATATCCTAGTAACACGTATGGAATCTCCAATTAAAGAGATGGATTCTCCTACTAAGGAGATGGCCGGACTCTTGCCTGATGCAGTAGGCTGGTACAACATCATCTCCAGAGAAAGAGAAGACTCCGTACCTCAGCGCTGCAAGCCCGTGAAGGGCCTCCGCACACAGGCCCCCTTGTTGGTCGAGGTAGAGGCGCAGCAGCCGCATCTCCTCGTGCCGGGCCTGACCGCCGGAATCAGGTGCCGGGCCTGAACACCCCATCATGGAGGCAGCGGGGCGGACAGCACCAGTTGGTCTTCTTTGTTGACGTTGGAGGCGCGCGCGCAGCAGGTCGGCCTCCTTGCCGCCGGACCTGACCGCCGGCGATGGGGCCAGCCAGCCACACCGCACAGGAGGTCGGGGAGGAGGAGCAGCAGATGCGCGAGGGCGGTCTTGTTCGTCGTCCATGGCGCGCGGCCGGCAAGGACGGCGCTAGGGTTTGGGCCCTGGAGTGGGATTGAGGGCGTGGGATGTAGGGGATTTGATCCGGGGAGAGAAGACGGCGGGGCTAGGGTGGTCGGCGAACTTGGAGGGCGTTGGTTGGGAACTTGGCCGGCGGCGGAGAAGCGGATTGATGCGAGATGGAGAATGATGGAGATTGATCTCTACCGAATACTTCAATTCCCACTAATTTCTCCTTGGGCCGTGCTGAGCGTCCCCCGGGGGATCAAATCCTCCGATCCCCCGGGTGGGCAGCCACACGATGCCATCGATCGAAACCGTCAAAACCACGTCCAGCCTGGGTCAACCGTCCCACGAAGAAAACAAAAAACAATACTAAAACAACGCCCACTAGGGGATCGCGTCGTCCTCCCGAAACTCCAGCTGGTCGCCGCCCGCGCTGGCATCACCATTGCTGATGGTGCATCCGTAGTGGTGCCGTAGAATCCTCGCCGGAGAGGCCTGAAAATGGCGCCGCCGGAGAACCCGAAGTGTCGTCGTCGGAGAACCACTGTCGTGGTGTCGCCGGTGCAGCACCCCTCCTCACCGGTCTGCCGTCCCAATCCATGTACGACGGTCTCGCTCCTCCGCTGGCCACGGCCGTCGCCGGAGAACCCGACGTGGCAGTACCGACGCAGCAGATAGTAGCAGCCCCGATATGCCTTGGTAGCAAGGCCGGCGGCCGCTGGCAGCAACTCGGCCATGCCATGGTAGCAACGGCGGCCACCATTGTAGCAACGCCGGTCTTCGATTGTAGCAAGGACGCTCGCCCTTTGTAGCACCGGCCACCGCCGGCAGCAAGGCCGTTCGCCGCTGGTAGCAAGGCCGGCCGGCGCTGGCAGCAAACCCCTGCCACCATGGTAGCACCGCGTCGCCGCGCAAGTAGCAGCCCCGCAGTTCCATCGCAGCAGCAACAGCTTCTGCTACCCCTCTCTGCAGCTTCGTGGCCGCCGGTACTGACCTTTGTAGCAGCATCAGTCGCCTCCTATGCCGTCCTCGTAGCACCGCCAAACAACGGCGGCGGGTCGCAGCAATACCGGCGGCGGCTGGAAGCATCGGCGGGTGTCGTTTGCAGCTCCGGCGTCTGCACTTTGTAGCAGCATATTTTGCCACGGATGCGTCATGGCGGCCGTGCCGGTTGGCAGCAACGTCGACCCCGCTGCTGAAATGGAGGCTCATCGGCGTCGGGACCCTTGCAGCGTCCGTCGATACAAGCGCCGGTTACAGCCTCCAGAGGACCACGGAAGGGTCGCCGCCGCCCGCGCCGACCACGCAGAGGAAGCTCGCGCCGCCGGAGACATACGAGAAGACGAGCGGCAGCGGGACGGGCAAGGCGGAAGAGTTAGAATAGGAAGTGCTGGTCGCGGCGGCGAAGTCGAGGCAGTAGACGGTGCCGTTGTCCGCCGCGACGCCGCACACAGTGGAGACCCCGCGACGTCGAGCGTGGAAGCGGAGGCGGAAGCCGCGAGCAGCGGGAGGGAATGGACGGGCTCCAACCATTGTTGGAGGCGGACACGAAGGTCTGAGTTCGGGCATGGATTTCTTCGTCGCGGAAGAAAAATGGGGAACGGTGCGAAGACGATGGGAAGGAAAAGAGATAAGGGAGAGAGAAGCGGTGAGGTGGGCCCGCGGACACGTGTCGCTCGCGCAAGGCGGAGGAAGAATCGCGTCGTATCGTCCGGGTGATCCAGAGCGTTTTCCTTTCTCCTTTCATCTCGGGAATACCCAACGCATTAGCTCTAGCCATATTAAGTCATGGTCACGGTTTAATTGTGAGGAGAGTAAAAACCATGGGAGCAAGTACAGTATACAGTACTTCAATTCGCACTAATCTCTCCTTTCATCTCGGGAATACCCAACGCATTAGCTCTAGCCATATTAAGTCATGGTCACGGTTTAATTGTGAGGAGAGTAAAAACGAGCAAGTAGTATACATGAAAAAGAGTTCAATTCCATTGCTCCTAAACGCACCAAGCACATAAAATGAATATATATGTGGTCTACTCCTTTTCACTCAACTCGTTTGATTCATCCGGAGTACCTACCGTACGTGGTGTCCTGCTCCGGAAAGATCGGTCATGAATGTAACGAGGCGGAGGCGTCCTACTTCATATATTGGACCCACTATAATAGGATCGGACAATCCCGAAATTCGGAATAACATTTGGTGTTTAATTAAATAAATATAGGCAACTGCAAAATTATGCATAAGGCCGACAACGACATGGCGGTGTAAACCAACCAATCTAGTCGGCGGCGGAGAGAGAGCTCTGGAATCGGGATGGATAGCGAGGAGAGAAGACGCACGCGTGCGAGATGGAGAACATTGTATCCGCCTAGAATGCTGGAGATTTATCTTTAGTGCTGAGCTAACCCATGCTGGGACGAATTGCAACCGTCCACGTAAACCGAATCACACGGCTCAAAAGTTGGCACTTCACTGATCCTAGGTCAAAGCCGCTCCGCCAGTCACAACGCTCATAATTAACTCCTCCTCCTGCCGCCCCCAACTCCCTCCTCCTCCCGCCGCCACCGGCCAAAGCCCCGGTGGCGTGGTGGCGGGGGATCCTATCCTGCTGCATCGGGTAGCGGCTCGGCTTGGTTTCATCTAGGTTTTCGGGGGACGTCGTCGGGATGGTGGAGGCGGCATCGTGTCGAAATAAAAGGGCTGGAGCTCAATCCCCATCTCGGCAAGGCCACTTGTGGCGGCGCCGACGAGCTGCTGCCGCTCTCAGATCTATGGATCTATGGAGGGTGGTCTCCCCGGGTGCGGTCGTTCTTCGACCCCGCCGTGGGGTTTGTGGAGTCTGTTCAGGAGTCGGAGGAATGCTGATGCTGTTGTCTTCCCCTTGGCCGACCGTGGTGGCGAGGGAGAGGAAGGGGATGGCACCACCGTCCCCCTTTTTAGGGTCATGTGTGCTCTTCTGGTGGTCTGCGGTTGCAGCGTCTTGTAGCTCCCTCCGGCCGGCCTTGGTGGCCATGGCGACTATCAAGGGCGACGCTAGGTTTTCGGTGCGGGAGTGGGATTTAGGGCGTGGGATGGCGGTGGATGTAGCGGTTTTGACCTGGGGAGAGAAGACAGTGGGGATAGGGAGGCCGGCGAGCTTCGCGGCTCCGGTGAATGGCTGGGTTGGTTGGGAACTTGATCGGCGGCAGCAGAGAGAGTGAGAGCTCTGGAATCGAGAGAGGGAGGGGAGTGGACGCCTAGAATGCTGGAGTGCTGAGCTAACTCACGCTGGGAAGAATAACAACCGTTCAGGTAAACCGAATCACACGGCTCAAAAGTTGGCACGTCATCAGTCATTAATCTAGGAGGTGAGCGGATTGGCTCCTAATTAATCTCTACCTAATAGTAAATCCCACTAATCTCTCCTTCCACCTCGGGAATACCCAACGCATTGGCTCTAGCCATATTAACTCATGGTCACGGTTTAATTGTGAGGTGAGTAAAAACGAGGCAACTTGCGGGTCATTCGTGACAAGGTAGCACATAAAAAGTTCAATTCCGTTGCTACTAAACGCAACAAGCTAAAATGAATATATGTGGTTTACTCTTTTTCACTCAAACTGTTTGATTAATCCAGGGAGTATCGTGCATGGAGAATGATGGAGATTCATCTGGAGTGCTGATCAACCGTCCCTCGAAAGTTGATTGGCTCCCCTCCCTAATTTATCTCTACCTAATAATCAATCCCACAATCCCTCCTTCCACCTCGGGAATACCCAACGCATGATAAGCTCTAGCCATATTAAGTCATGGTCACGGTTTAATTGTGAGGGGAGTAAAAACGAGTATGTACAGTACATAAAAAAAGTTCAATTTCATTGCTCCTAAACGCACCAAGCACATAAAATGAATATATATGTGGTCTGCTCCTTTTCACTCAACTCGTTTGATTCATCCGGAGTACGTACCGTACGTGGAGTCCTGCTCCGGAAAGATCGGTCTTGTCTCCGAGCATGAATGTAACGAGGCAGAGGCGTCCTACTTCATATATTGGACCCACTACAATAGGATCGGACAATACCGAAATTCGGAATAACATTTGCTGTTTAATTAAATAAATATATGCAACTGCGAAATATGCATAAGACCGACAACGACATGGGGTGCGGTCGATCTTCGACCCCGCCGTGGGGTTTGTGGAGTCTGTTCAGTAGTCTGAGGAGTGCTGATGTTGTTGTCTTCCCCTTGGCGGGCCGTGGTGGTGAGGGAGAGGAAGGGGATGGCACCAACGTCCCCCTTTTTAGGGTCGTGTGTGCTCTTCTGGTGGTATGTCGCTACAGCGTCTTGCAGCTCCCTCCGGCCGGCCTTGGTGGCCATGGCGACCGTCAAGTGCGACGCTAGGGTTTGGGCGCGAGAGTGGGATTGAGGGCGTGGGATGGCGGTGGATGTAGGGGATTTGACCCGGGGAGAGAAGACGGTGGGGCTAGGGAGTCCGACGAGCTTCGTGGCTCCTGAATGGCTGGGTTGGTTGGTCAGCGGCGGCGGAGAGAGAGCTCTGGAATCGGGAGAGGGAGGGGAGAGGACGCATAGAATGCTGGAGTGCTGAGTTAACAACGTTGGAAGACTGCTCATAGTGGGAGTAACTTAGCTAGTAACATCACACAACTCAAGGCATTTTGGTGACATGGCATGGCAATGAATGAAGAAAGAGACTGAGGTGGTAACTAGTTATGTTACCATAACATCACACATCCCAAGACACAATGAGTCTACCAAGATAGTAAATGACACAATGCATGACACCATATATAAGTTACTACCCACTATGGATGTAGTAACTTAGACTAGTAACATATATATGTTACTAGTCTAAATTACTCTCCACTATGAATAGCCGAAAGAATAACAACCGTTCAGCCGAATCACACGGCTTAAAAGTTGTCACGTCACCACTCATTAATCTACGAGGTGAGTGGACGGCAGTTGATTGGCTCCTAATTAATGTCTACCTAATAACTCCCACTAATCTCTCATTCCACCTCGGGAATACCCAACGACGTTGGCTCTAGCCATATTAACTCATGGTCACGTTTTAATTGTGAGGAGAGTAAAATCGAGACAACTTGCCGGTCATCCCTGACAAGCTAGCTAGCACATAAAAAGTTCAATTCCATTGCTCCTAAACGCACCAAGCTAAAATGAATATATGTGGTTTACTCCTTTGCACTCAAATTGTTTGATTAATCCAGGGAGTATCGTGCGTCGATTCACCGTCATCTTCGTCGGGCTCGTCCACGACATGCAGGCCGGACCAAGCACCACGTCCACGCGGCGGTCGTCCAGCAGCACTTCTGGAGACGAAATGAGCCCGGTTTAGAATAATCAAGGAATGGATGCCTGTATCAATTCGCTTAGGAAATACTTACTGTAGTAAAAGCAAACGCGTGTTCATCTTGCAAGTGCAGAAATGTGATCGAGGGCAGCAGGTTTAGTTAATTAATTAGCGATGGATGTATTGACATGGAGGGAGCGGATAAAAAAAAGATGTAGCGATCGCACGTACTACTGAATTGATCGCGTAGCGCGTTTGCGTCGCCGGCCGTTTGGATTAATGCTGGAATGGATGCATTAATTAATTAATGGACTTCCAGGCGCTCGGGTGCACGTGCAACACTTGATACCGCCATACAAATAAGCAACTCCATGTTGACCTCGTCAAACCGATTGTCAAGCTCTTGAATAACTTGATCAACAACACCAAGATACACTTCTCTTCTATAACGATCATCATTTGTTTGATTTTCATAATACCGTTGTGATCTTCCATGAGCCACATAATTAGATTCCGGGGAAGGAACTTCAATGCCATGAGTGTTGCAAATGAATGTCACATTTTCAAGAAATCTTTCCCATCCAAGTGATGACCTCATATCCTTCATTTTCTCCTTTGCCAATCCAACAAGCGCCATTGCATTGAGAATATCTTGATCCTTCTTTTGCAAAGCTATAGACAAGTCATTTGTGTAGCCAAGAACAACAAGCATCCAGTTGAGATTGAAAACAAAGTCAAATGATTCAAAGGCCGCGGCAACTCCTCTTATTCTTG
This sequence comes from Lolium rigidum, assembly GCF_022539505.1. Lineage (NCBI taxonomy): Eukaryota > Viridiplantae > Streptophyta > Magnoliopsida > Poales > Poaceae > Lolium > Lolium rigidum. The sequence continues at coordinate 337,268,561 of NC_061514.1, forward strand.
TCCACTCACTCTTTTGTGAAAGATCTTTTCCAATCCTTACAAGCACCTCAAGTATCACCGGGTACATATCAACAATGTGTAGAATGGTCTTGTAATGAGAGCCCCAACGAGTATCACCGGGTCTAGATAAACCCATCTCTTGGTTGAGTCCACTTCCACTTTCAATTTCACCCATCTCAAGTGCCTGTAAAACTTGTTGAGCTCTAACATCTCGAAGCATGTCATGACGCTTGCAAGAAACTCCAATGATATTGAACAAATAAGAAACATGATCAAAGAACCACACACATGCTTCATTATCCTTTGCCACGGCAATAAGAACCAATTGAAGTTGGTGTGCAAAGCAATGTATGTAATAAGAAGATGGTGATTCTTTCATGATCAATGTTTCCAACCCCTTAATCTCACCCTTCATGTTGCTAGCCCCATCATAGTCTAGTAGTTTCTATCGCACAACATTCAATAATGTCATGTTGTATCCTTGGACTATTCAAGATGCAATTTCCGGGAGCATTCTTCAAAACAACCTTATTGACTTCCTCATTACCATCCGCAAGCCACTTTAGAAGTTCAAGAAAATTTCCCCGGTTGGTTGATTCTTCACTCTCATCATGTCCACGGAATGCCAATCCTTGTTTCAAAAGAAATATCAAGCATCTAAGAGAGTAAGTTAGCCTAGTCTTGTAAAGAAGTACATCCTTCTTAGACACCTTCATAAGAACATTATCAATTTTTGTGTTGGGTGCAACAAATAAGTTGTACTTCTCTTGAGCTTGGTTGTGAATGCTAGTAACACCACCCACATGCTTCTTAAATGATTCGGGTCTTTTCCAATTTCTAAAACCATCATTAACAAAGTCATCTCCTCCGGAATCTCCATTGGCTCTCTCTTTGAACAAAAAAACACACAAAGCAAAATGCCGCATTCTTTTTGATACTATATTCTAGACAATTGTAGTGATGAAACCAAACACAACTAAAGTGTCGATTTTTGCCCTTCTTTTTTTGTTGTTGGGAAAGCATGCTCATATGGTTGGCATGGACCTTTTAGGATATATCCTCTCCGAACATCATCTTGAATATTAACATCATAACTTGATATAGGAATCCTTTCCCCCGGATCATGTGGAAGAAAGTGAGCATCAGATGACCTTGCATTTGGTTGTTGGGGTGAAGGTGGGTGTGGTGTTGTATCTTCAATGTCAATGTCACTATCAATATCGGATTCGACTTCTTCATCGTGTACAATATCGGATTGGACCGGAGATGCAATCTTCTTTGATGCTTGTTTCTGAAAAAGTAGCGCAATTTGGCTATTCCTCTTCATTTCTACACAATTGAAATATTTAAACATTACCAATTTAGTAATTTTATGTGTTATTCTTAACATACAAACTTACAAAGTAACAGAGAATAGGCATACACAGGGACATACATTCATAGTTTCATACAGAGTAACAGAGAAATAGGCAAATAGCTACAAATCAGAAAATGTTGCTCACCGGCCTCACGCTACTGCTACTGCTTGTGGCCTCAGCAGTTGGGAAGATCAGGGGCGGGCGGCGCTCGACGTTCAGAGCAGCGGCCAGCGACCGACGGCCGGCGGACGGTGGTCTCTGCGGACTGCGGTTTGTTGTGAACGTGATCGTCCTCCTTTCTCAAAAACCCTAGGTACATATTTATAGTTCGTGGACTTTCTAACTTGGAAATAAACCTAACCGTGTACGAGCTAAACTCTATCTCTTAATTCTAAACATAAAACGTAATCTACCATAATGTACAGATACACGGGCAATCTAGCCCAAACTCTCGCACAAGGCCGATTCAGAGACACTTTATATGTATGTCCTCTAAGCCCATCTCAATCACGGCCCATCTCCTACTCTGGCTAAATTCTGGTGATAACAATATCTTATATTTTATTGACCAAATTAGTAGTCAAACTTGTTTCTCGAAGTGCGTAATTGCCCATTAATCGAGTATGGAGGTAGTACTTAAAGTTTAGGGAACCCGCAAAAAAAGTAAAGTTTAGAGAGAAAATATGAGCCAAGCGAAACTTTGTTCTTATCAAGATCACCCATGTATCCACATACGTTCAAAGTGGTCCAGTAGAAATGTCAACATCTTATAAGATGCACACTTGTTACGACCTTGCTCTCAATACTGCAGCACGGTAGTGCTCACGACGGTGCATGTTGCTGGCAACCAAAATGTCCACACACGTCTCGAACCGTTCCGTTACCCGTCGTCCTCGCTTGTAAGCTGTGCGAATGGCGGCTGCGTCTGAGTGTGTCATCTCCACGGGACCATCCATGGCACCGGCGGAGCTAGTAGGGGGTTGAGGAGAGGGTCGACCGACCCAGCTCAGTTCGGAGCGATAACAGGTCCCAATCGAGTCCTGCCCGAGTGACGGAGTCGTTTAATTGATCATAAATTTCCCAAAATAGTTCTTGATAGTCATTTTTTAGTTGTAGTTGATGAAATATGCAAATTAAATCGGTTTGAATCTTTTTGGTTAAATACACTTTTTTTCTATCTAAATATTTTTAAAGTTTATTTCAGGCTCAGTACAATTCCGAGGTCCGCTGCTGATTCATAGTAATGGCAGCCTCACCAATGATGCATGCTATCTTGGCAGAATGAGCAGTGTGTGTGAGCGAAAGAAAGCACCAAAATGGCTCGTGATCCATCTCCCGCCTGGCCTGTCTTCGATCGGCACATCACGCCTTCGCGATTGCTCCGCCGCACATGCTGCTGGTGCCTGGCTATCGGCGGCCGCCGGGTCGCTGTGTACTGAAACAGACATTGTTGATCGCTGCTGTGATGCAGACATTGCCAGAAAAAATCGGGAAGAGATAACGAAATACTAGCTACTACTACGTACTAGCCTACTAGTACATGAAGAGTCCGGCATGCAGAGGCGGAGCTACCCTGCCCAGAGCAAGCAAGGAAAATGGCCGGCCACGTCGCGCGTGAGGCCCTCCGGGCGCGCGTGCGGGCGATGCCCTGGACGGTGCGGCTGCAGCTCCGCGCGCTCGAGGCCGGCGTCGACGCCACGCAGCGCCGGGACGGCACCATCAACCGCTTCCTCTTCTCGCTGCTCGTCGACCGCCAGGCGCCCGCCAACCCCGCGCGCCCGGACGCGCTCGGCGTCCGCTCCGTCGACGCTTCCACCGCCGTGCGAGCCCGCGTCTACTTCTCCTCCGCGCCCACGCCCGCCGAGACAGAGCCCTCGCCGCGGCCCGTGATCGTTTACTTCCACGGCGGCGGCTTCACGTACTTCTCCGCGGCCACGCGCCCCTACGACGCGCTCTGCCGCACCATCTGCCGCGAGACCGGCGCCGTCGTCGTGTCCGTCAGCTACCGCCTCGCGCCCGAGCACCGCTTCCCCGCCGCATACGACGACGGCGAGGCCGCCCTCCGGTACCTCGCCACTACCGGCCTCCCCGCCGAGATACCCGTCCGCGCAGACCTCGCCCGCTGCTTCCTCGCCGGCGACAGCGCGGGCGCCAACATCGCGCACCACGTCGCGCAGCGCTGGACGGCGGCTGCCACGCCGCCACCCATCCGCCTCGCCGGCCTCCTGCTCCTTGCCGCCTACTTCGGGGGCGTGGACAGGACGGAGTCGGAGCTAGCTCTCGAGGGCGTGGCGCCGATCGTCAACCTCCGCCGGTCCGACTTCTGGTGGAAGGCGTTCCTGCCGGAGGGCGCCGACCGGAACCATCCGGCCGCGCACGTGACGGGTGAGGCTGGACCGGAACCGGAGCTGCCGGAGGCGTTCCCGCCGGCGATGGTTGTGGTCGGTGGGCTCGACCCTCTGCAGGACTACGGGCGGCAGTACGCCGCCATGCTGCGCCGGAAGGGGAAGGAGGTGCGGGTGGTGGAGTTCCCGGACGCCGTGCATGCCTTCTACTTCTTCCCGGTGCTGCCGGACACCGGCAAGCTCGTCGCCGAGATCAAGGCGTTCGTGGAGAGCACCGCCCCGGAGCCGATCGCGTAGAGAACTCGAGATGATGATTACGACCACTCGTCGTGAATCAGAGGCATTATGTTCTCGTGCTTGTCTCTGTTAATGTATATTGTTTGCTCGATACAATTATACTCCATTATCTGAAGTCTGTGCGAGTAGCCGCGTCTGCTAAATTATTCCAGTGTGTCGTACAAGTTTCAAAATTGACATCTTGATGTATTCTGTGTGCAAGATGAACAAGGACACAGTATTGAAGGGTGGCCCCGTGAAAACATGGTGGCACCCCAAAGTTATACTCCATCCGTTCACTAATATAAGATGTACTCCCTCCGAAAATGGTGAATGGAACCTGGGTGCGCGCGCACCCATTTACGAAAAGTTAAAAAAAAATGCTATTTAAAAATTTCTAAAAAATGTGAAGTAAATTTTTGCATGTAGATATTATGTTGATACTTACTCATGTGTGTTTTCACGGAAAATACCATTGTGTGTGACCTACACAAAAATGACAAAATGCAAATTCCTATTCCTGTGAATAGTACAAATTCCTGTTCACTATTCTCATTTGGACATTTTGTCATTTTTATACAGGCCACACACAATGGTATTTTTTCGTGAAAACTCACACGAGTAAGTATCAACATAATATGTACATCCAAAATTTTACTTCACATTTTTTGGAAACTTTTTAAATAGCATTTTTTTGAACTTTTCGTAAATGGGTGCGCGCGTACCCAGGTTCCATTCCTCCGGGTCGGTATTTCCTCTCTTTTTTAAACTTGTTGGCAACTTTGTTCAGATATAGATGCAACTGACGTATTTTAATGTTAAATATATCCGTATATAGATAAAGTTGTGAACAGAGAGTGCACTGAAAAGTTAATGAACAAAGGGTTGTATGTTTGTGTCTTATATTCTAATCCGTACTTGTTTCCAAAGTAAATATAATTAAAGGAATAGCCCAAATCTCACATAGAAGGTTCAAGCTGTTGAAAATGAAAATTTCTGAGTAGTACCATCACTACACAAAGCGTTTCAGATGGGCCTTTCATACAGTTCGTACAAGTTCACAACACAAGAATGCATAATCTGGCCATTGAGAATTCATCAGCCCACTTAAAAGGTATTGCCCCGGCCACCAAATACAAACTCACTTTGAAAAAAAAAAGCTATATACATCAATCGATGCAGTTGCCTTGCTACTTCATTAAAAAAAAATACAAACTCGCAAAAAGGATAGGGGATCCAAGTTTTTCAAGCTCCTAAGCTAGCTCTTCACCGGCTAAGTGTGAAAGTTAAACATGTTCCCCGAACATGAAAAAACCCTGCCGTGCTCGCATCGCCTAACCCTAGACGGCTTTGTTGAGAACATGGTGTATTTTTTTCGAGACCACACCGAAAGAAATGGTGAAGTTGGTCAAAACAGGTTGCTAGCATGTTACTATTATGTTGAGAACCCAATGCACACTGAGATCGAGTTTTAGAAGGTTTTAGATGGAACTACAACTATTTTTACACTCTGTGCAAACTCTTAATATTTGGTCTCCACATTTTTGTCAAAGGAGTGATGCATTTGGCAAGCTGGCATTTCAACTTTGCACAAATGCACATATGTGAAGGGATGTGCTACTACCTTTTTTTAGATTGGATTTGCTACCTAATTGTCCTTTATATAACTAAACTTGCATAGCATTTGTGACATGTGTTTGATTGGATAACAACTAAAGATCCAATGCTTATGTCGACTTAGAAATAGATCGTATATATGAAATATATATTTTTGGCCTCTCAACTATTTGTGAAGCCAAATACCAAAATTTCTTTGTCCTGGCCGGTAGTATATTTACCTTGACGATGCTCATTCATTCGACGATGTGTGTGTGCTTTGGTGGCCAGGTCGATCTTTTTATAATTACCATTTACCCATAGTAGTACAAAGATCCAAAAAATTACTATAAATTATATTATTAGACCACCTAACTATAAGTACAAGTTCTCGCTGCTTCATCACGAGAGCTGGGCCAAACTTGTTGTAGTAGAGGCCTCGTGATTTCCAGCCACTGGATTTTGTTGCCTCCCGATGGCATGCACCATACTCCAGTTTGCTAGTAGTATTTCTCACCGGAGGTACTCCTCTGTACATCCCTATTGGACGAGTGATCTAGCGACTTGCTGTAATTTTGTTTAACATGTGCATGGTTGGTAATTGTACAAGGAAAGTGCGCATAGCAATAGTGTGCCCTATCGGCCTATCGTATCATCGCGCCGTACAGAAGGATCGTTCGTACGGTGTCACTGTTTCCATTTATTTGGCCTGCTGGGACGTGTCAAAATTTTGCCGGCTGGCCGTTGTGGCCTCTTAATTCTCATTGACCAAGGGTAGGCTGCAATTCTTCGCCAACCGAAAGCTGTTTTTGAACGTTGTGGCACCTAAGTTTCCATGGAACCCGTTTAATGTGCGGACCAAAAATCACTATTTTCACATCTCCAAAAATCTCAAACAAAAATTTTGCATATAGAGGATGTTCGTATGTACGTGCGTGTTTTTTATACCCAAATTTGAAAGTATGTAGCTTAGTCAAAAATGATAAGTTTTTTTAAAGCTGGACAGTGGCTCTTAGAGCAAGTTCAATAGTAGAGCCAACTGTTGGCTATAAGCCAACTACCATGTAATCTATAGTCATTTTAGAGCCAACATGTATAATAGTGAGCTATAAAATTATACTACTTTACTAGTGCATGGCCCACCATTCACTCTCACATAGTGCCTAGGAAGCACGTCTGTAAGCCTACTCTTGCATAAGAGCCCACTTCTCTTCTCTCTCCTCCTCTCTCTCCTCCAACTAGGCAACAATATATTATTTTAATCATTATAGCCAACTGACTAGGACTTATTGTACTTGCTCTTAGCCTTGTAAATAAGGAGAGCCAATTCCTCTTTAAAGACCTTTAAACAGGAAGTCATTCCGGGACTTTCAAAGAGCCCAACAACCCAACATAATAATATCCAGAGAGAAAGGTTGGTCAATAGCAGCTATAAGACTGTCAATGAAATCCATGACGTGATTGATTGTCCAGAAGGATTACAGGAACCCAGCCAGTGCAAACATATTGCCAACACATAACCACAAAGGGGCAGCTACACAATAGATGGTTCCTGGATTCTATTAAAGAAGAGTTGCACATGGCACATGAATAATCAGGTCCAAGAAGCTGGCTGTGTTAAGCCTATCTTGCAGTAATAGCCAGAAGAAAACCTTATGCTTGGACTAACAACAGTTTTTTCAAATACGTTTGTGTGCTAGACATGTGATATGCTGACCAACAAGCTGCTTATATGCCTGCGAAACTTTGAAGATATCAGAACTTCCAAAAGCCACCCAACTATCAGTTTCATTGCCCCCAGGCTTTGCTTTCGACATAGGCTTCTTGCATGCATCTACGCTCTCCTTTCTGCAACCTCCACACGCATCCCGCTAAACGGATTCCAGGGCTTTGTGTGGCCAATAGACGTGGACTACGGCAAGGGGATCCACTATCCCCCGAGTTGTCCATCTTGATCATCGAGGTCCTTGATTCGATGATTGGAAAGCTATCCAAGAGGGGATTCTCACAACCCAAAATGTCTTTTTTTACACAACCCAAAATGTTCGTTTTCCCTGAAAGCTTGTGTGAGAACATAGAATGTCCATATGTACACGTGAAATTTTATTTTCAATTTTTTAATATTTTTGAGATGTAATATTTATGCATTTTCAATTAGAGGTTCATCCATGGAAAGAGCTCAAGAGTCAGAGCCACTAGAAGCAGCCTAAAACGATTCGTTCATTGTCCATAATAAGGCCCATAACCCTTTGTTCTGGTCTCCTTCAACCATACGAGAGAAAACATTCGCTGCTCTAATGGCGTCGCCACAAGGTTTCCGCCGCCGCTGCATATGCCTATAGCTGGGACTTGTAGGGACATTGGTTCCGGGGGGCGGAGCGACAATCCAGCCCCCCCTGGGGCCGGCCCTGGCGGTAACCACCATCTGCGTAACATGTAAGCATGGAGTCTATGTCAGGAATGTCGCGGGCACATCACAGTGCACGTCCATGGGCAACTGATGGTACAGTGGGAGAGGAGGGCAAGGAGCGTTGGTCACATCAAACTCGATTTATTCTTACATTTTACTTGCCACATCGGACTCAAACCTACATCTAGCAACTTGCCTCGTACACGAGCTTCAACTACTAATACTTTCTCCGTCCGAAAATAGGTGACTCATATTTTTCTTAGATCAACATGTATTTACACGCTAAAATACATCTAAATCATTTATTTGGACAGAGAAGTACAATTCCTAGCGGGAAACGATTCACTACAAAGGGACTCACCTATGTGGACAAAGTACTACTTGACATGCGCTACATGTCCAAACCGGACACTACTATAAACTGATCAAGCCAGCCTAGTTCCTACTAGGGCCGGTCCACAGATTTTAGAGGTCCTAGGACGAAACGACATCCAGAACCTCTTGTTCCCAGTAGCGAAGTCTTCTTACTGAGGGGGCCATGGCCCCCTACTCTGAATTATTTTTATGATATTTATTTATGCCGAATTTTTATATATAACTTAAAATTTAAACATGATTGATGTTCTGGCCCCTTAACAATCTGCATCACACAAAAAAGACCTAAAAAATATTAGTATTGGGAAAGAGAAATATTAGGGTAATACAATAACAAACTAAATAATATTTAGATTTGAAAAATCCATGGTCTTCGAAATCTTGAAAAAGATGTTTGAAAATATTTATTTCTGTTGATCGAGTGCTATGCCATGATTCTTATTTCTACCAGTAGATACTAATGTACACATGTATATACATATATATCTTTTAAATTAATCATAAAGCAATTATGAGGGTCAGTGTTGTTTTGGATATTTGGGAAGGCCAGAGAGAAATCATATGTTCAGGAAAATATTTAATTTTTTTTTGTTAAAATAAGTTGGAGTAGAGGCACGGTAAGCTACAGCTTGAACCTTATATATTCAATAGAATTATTCTAAATGATAGTTTAGGACATCTAAAGCATAAATATTGAAATAAATGTTTGGTAAAATGCACCGTAACGATAAACTATAGTTTAGGACATCTATATTTTCTAAAATTATTCTAAACTCTACCGCCTAAGTACAAGCATAAATACATCAAGTATGTAAAGAAATCTTGGGCTAGAGCCATCGCTCCTGAAAGGCCCGGGGCGAGCACCGTACCCCTTTGCCCCGCCCTATGGGCCGGTCCTGCTTGGTCAGCGTGGACCACCGTATCCAGCGGTGTGGCAAAGAGATGTCTTATATTTTTTTTGGACAAGAATAGCCTTAGTTTGTTGGTGCATGTGGTTAAATGCAAGACATTGTCTTTAAGGGGCTCTCTATCCCTCACCGCTACTGAGGCGAATCGGTGGGGAATAGCCAATTTGCTGAGGGTTAGACTAGATTTGGAGGAAGGGTGCAGGTTGAGCGAGTAGTTGGCATATCCTCGGTTATCCTTGTCGCAACGTGGAATCCGCGTTCTTAACGCATGTGCTTACCCAGTGTAATCTAGCCGCTTGGCCTCTTCTCTTTTTATATGAAGCTTGTTATAGTAGAGTTTATTGTAGTAGATAGATGTAAAGTCTTGTGCTAAGGCTCAAAAGGACCACCGCACCAGAGAAGCAACCATCGCCAATGATAAAAATCGTAGATGAGAAAAGATAGACATAAAACCACACTAATTAACATGAAAAACGATCGAATCCTAGAAGAGCCGATGGGGCCACGACTCCAAGCGCCATCCGTCATCGGTAGACGCACCACCGGAGCGATGATAGGGCGGAGAGATCCTTATTCTGACTTCAATTTGTTGCCGCAGTCTTACCATCCCGAAGAACCCACCAAGAAAACATAAAACAAGAAACCTGACCCTCTCGCCAGCGAGAGGTCGGGGTTTGCCGAGAAGCCATCAAAGGCGGACAGAGCAGTTGGAGCACCGACGGAGGGGATGGCAACACTAGCCACCTAGGGTATAACGTCTGTTTTCTCTTTTCGTCGCATACCCGTCCGTCAGTGTCGGACGCAACTGGGTGGCCCACCCTGAAATTTTGGAAAACATTTTATATTTATTTATTTGAGAAAAAATGTCACACATGGGCATTGCAAAAGTAAAAAAATTAGGCGGTGTGCCCCCCGATAGTTTTTTTTTTTTTTTTTTTTTGAGTCGGCCACTTCCGTTCCTGGTTCCTTTTTCGTACTGATCTTTTCTTCTTATATGAAATTTAATACTTGGAAAAACATTTTCACCGTCGATCTCCTCCAAAGCAATTTGTTACAGATTATTTCTTCCAGGATTTTATTGTAAAGGAGATAACCAGAGATGATATTCTCCTAGCATACAACACGATGAGCGCTCACCGGCGTCGCGAGTATGTACGAGTGAAACGAAGCTGCGAACTAATGATCGGGCGTGTTGGTTTCGATGAAGGCCTTGAAATCCTTATCGAGCTTGGCGGCGTCGGGGAGATCCGGGAAGATGTAGAATGAGTGGATGGCGTCGGGGAGCTCCAGCAGCTGCACCTGTTTCCCCTTCCTTTGCAGCATGGCGGCGTACCGTCTTTGCCAGTCCTGCAAGGAGTCGAGCCCTCCCACCACCACCATGGCCGGCGGGAACGCCTCGGGGAAGCTCGGGCTCCGGGCCCGCCTCGCCGGTGACGTGCGCCGCCGTGTGGTTCCGGTCGGCTCCCTCTGGCAGGAACGCTCTCCACGCCCAGTCGGAGCGGCGCATGTTGACGATCGGTGCCACGCCCTCCAGCCTCAGCTCCGCGTCGGTGCGCTCCTCGCCGCCGAAGTACGGCTGCAGCAGGACGATCCCAGCGAGGCGGACAGTGGTGTTGGAGGGAGGGCAGGCCGTCCACCGGTGCGCGACGTGGTGCGCGATGTTGCCGCCGGCGCTATCCCCGGCGAGGAAGCAGCGGGAGAGGTCGACGGGGACGGAGACGTCGGCGGGGAGGCCTGTGGTGGTGAGATAGCGGAGGACGTCCTCGCCGTCGTCGTAGGCCGCCGGGTACCGGTGCTCTGGCGCGAGGCGGTAGTTCACGGAGACGATCACCGCGCCCAGCTCGCGGCAGAAGCGGCGGCACATGGCGTCGAGCGGCCTGGAGGCGGCGGAGAGCAGCGAGAAGCCGCCGCCGTGGAAGTAGACGACGACGGGGAGAGGTGCCGTCCCGGCCTGTTCCGACGACGGGGAGAAGACGCGCGCCCAGAGGCCTCGGGAGGTGTCGACGGCGACGTCGGCCGAGCGCACGCCGCGCGCATCCGGGCGGGAACTGGCGCGGGTCTGCCTGTCGACGAGCGAGAAGAGGAACCGGTTGACGGTGCCGTCCCGGCGCTGCGAGAGGTCGCAGGCGGCAGAGAGGGCGAAGACCTGGAACCGCACCGTCCATGGCAGCGCCGCCAGCCCCTGGCCCTTCTTCTTGGCAGCCCCCATCTTCTCGCCGCCGTCCCCGGTGCTGGACATGAAGCCAATGCAAGACGCAGAATCGAGCGAACCTCCTCGTATATACGCGCAGTCGCGCACACACACGTACCAGTGGGAACTGGGAATGTGGGATGGCCGACCACGTTGGGGCGACGTCGCTGGCAACGAACGGGCAAGGTACACAGTACAGAAAAACAGTGCAGGCCCAGAGGGAGATGCAAGCTGTGGGTTATTTAGCGTATTTTCAAAGGTGCAAGGCATTTTCGGCATTTAAAATGGTCGTGTGCGTCCGTTTGCGTCCACCGAAATGACCACGCGACCGTTTGAGCCGGGATGTCTCAACTGCGCCACACATTTTTGGGGTTGCATTCTTTCAACATAAACATAATTACACAGTGAATAAAGAAAAATAAAAAATATAATAATGAACGACGCATGTACCGCCTGCTATCCTAACCTACTCCTCGTCGTCGTCGAGCGGGAAGAATTCCGGTATCTTCCACGGCTAGTTGGCAACCGGCAGAACATACGCCGGTGCCGCCGGTGGTGGAGGTGGAGGTGGAGGAGCCCACGGGTTGAAGACGGAGGTGGAGGCGGCGGCGGGTGCGGGGCCAAGTTCTGCAACGCCCCTTGTAGGGCTTCGTCCTCCGTAAGGCCTGGCGGCATGATGTCGGTGGCGTACCGGGGCAGCGACGGCTGCATCGGTCGGTCCACTTGCGACACGAGGACGCCGAGCTTCTCGATCTCCTTGTCGGTCATCGTCGGCGGGTAATCGAACTTCCGGCCCTCCGCCATGGCCGCCCGCCGCCAGTCGTGGAAGACGCAAGGGACAAAGTCGTCTGATCGTCTGGCTTCCTCGTTGTGGTAGGTCAATGCGTCGTCTTCTTCGTCGTCCTATGGATGCGCAGGAGGAGCCGGCAGCTATAGTGTTCGACGACGAGGCTGCGGTGGCCGCTCAAACGGGAAGTCCCGGTCGCCGAGGAAGCTCGCCTTCCTCCTCGGTCTGGCGCTAGGTGTGCCATTGATTGGAGTCCACGACGAAGGCGAGATTGTCGCGGAGGTCCGGCGGGCCCCGGATCTCGGGGCTCCTCTCAAGCTCACGACAGGGCACCGACGGGACAGGCACCCGGAGGCAGCTGAGCCACCAGCCGCCGCCAGGCAAGTGGACGTCCCCTCAGCGGTTGCATGTCACCCAGTTTGCGTGCAACACCAGCGCCATATTGACGGGGAGGGGCACCATGTTCGTCCGCGTGTCCTTCTTGGTGCCGTTATTGGACGCCTCGGAGTCGTGCTTCTTCTTCCCAATGGTGATGCGGCGGCCCGGTGGTGAGGGTGGGAGCGGAGGTGCCGATGGTGTGGGCGATGGCAGGAACGATTTCGATCACCTTTTAAAGGCCAGGCACGCGGGGGACACGATACTATTGATGGTGGATTGGTGGCGCAGAAGTCTAGCCGATACGACGGTCGCGGAAGCGATGCGCTCGAAACAGGCTTCTAGACCGATGCCAGACGGACGCATCCGAGACGCAAATATGCGTTGCGTATGCGTCTTCGCGGACAACCTGATCACAATTGCTGAACCTGGGTAGAGGCGCATTTTTCAACCGTGCGGTGGCAAATAGTCTCTCCGCTTCTATTTGCGTTGGGTCATTGGAGATGCGTTTATCTGAAGTAGATAATGATCGTGTGAAGCAACGCGTCTCCAGTAGCGTGACGCTGCTTGCAAGTGGTCCGCTCCACCAGCATGAACATAGTGATTGCTATGGAACGGGGAAGATGGCAAAGGGCAGCTTTCGACTATATCGTTCTCCGTCCTCGTGCAAGCCATACCCTGTGAATCCGAGGCCAAACAGAACACTCCGCCCCCAACCCTCCGCCCCCAACCCTAACCCTCCCGCACCCCGCCCTCCGCCGCCGCCGCCGGTAGCGCCGCCGGGGGCAAAGTCCCTCGGGGCGTGGCGGCGGCGGGGGCCCTTCCTCGTCGCCGCGTGCAGATCGGCGGCCGGATCCCCACCTCCTCGATGCTTGGCGGTGCAGACGCGCGTGGGATGGGCGACGGCGGCGGCGGCCCTCCTCCCGTCGGCTGTCCCCTGGCGGACTGGTCGGCGCGGGTGGGATGGGCGGGACTGGTCGGCGCGGGTGGGATGGGCGGCGCTGCGGTCTCCCTCTTCTCGTCGGCTTCCCGCAGCACTCCGGCAGGGGTTGGTGGTGGGCGGCGGCCAGACCCTCGGTCTGCGCCATGCCATCCACCCCCGCCTCTCGTTGGTGCGTGGAGGCGATCTCGGGCATCTTCCGCGACACGAGGGCGCCCGGGGCAGCAGCCTTGGGTTTGACGGAGGAGGTGGCCTCTTCTTCGCCGGAGAGGGTCGGCCTGCGGTTGGTGGTGGTGGATTTTTGATCTATCATCACCAGCCGGCGGTGAGATGGAGGTGCATGGAAGCCGGCGATGGTGTCGCCGGTGGAGGGTTGGGTTGGCCAGCCCGGGATGGTCGCCGACGTGGGGGTCCGGCCTGAATAAAGGCGGCGGTCCTAGGGCCTCTCTTGCGTGAAGAGGAGGACCTACCGGAGGCCTGGACTCGTGATCTGGCCGGAGGGTTGAGTTCCGGAAGGCTCCGCCGGCGAATGTAACAGTGTTTTGCCTGGAGTTTGTTGGATCAGAGGTATTCGGTCGTGCGCACCCATGCGTTTATTCCGACCGTTTGGTTCTGGAGGGAGCGGCGCGAAGCTCTTTTTCTGTGTTGACATCAAGTGACTATGGATCCATGATGAAAGTCGGAAGAAGAGAATTTCATGAAGGCCGGAGGGAGGACTAGCTAAGGGAGGTTCAAGTCTCCGCGCTGTTGAGGGGCTTGCTTGGTGTCCGGGCTTCACAGCAGCGGTATGAAAGTGGGGGCGACAACACATGTGAAGCGCGAGTCCTACCTTTCGGGGTGAAAATCCAAGGTCCGGCCTTAACCGGTTGTGCCCGGCGGTGACCTTGGTGGAGGCATTGTTTTGAGAGTGGGGACTATCTTCGGGGTGAAAACCTAAGATCTTTGATCGGGCGACGACGGTGTTGGGGCACTGTTCCCTTCTTGGAGGCGTCGTTTTTTGGAGAGTCTGCAATTCAGGTGTTGTCATAGTGGTGGATGTATTGCTGTTGTTAGGTTCGTGATACTGTAGCGGGACTTTTGTTTCTTAGTTTTCTTTTCGTTTTTTTGGCTGTGTGCATCCGTAGTGCTATTAGGGTGGTGCGTTGTTGCAGAGGCTGGGTGTAATTGGTATCTCTCGATATTAATATATTCCCTTTATCGAAAAAACAAACAGAGATTTCCTAGAGGTCGACACAGGAGACACAGACACTTCAACTTCGCAGCTGATAATTGTTTCTGTTATAATGGCTGACGCAGTTGTCGTATACATGCGTAATTTTGTTCGTGTTTCTGGCAGATGTCTCGTACAAAATGTGTTCTTTCTTACAACACCATAATAGAAAAACTGTGTTCTTTCTTACAACACCAGAATAGTAGAATGTCTCATAAAAGTGAAATATTCATTCAGTGGGAGGTGATCTTTCCGTCAACAGCGAGGGGTCTATGGTGACTTCGTTAATTTCAAGACCCAATTCGCCGGCTCAGTCTTCTGAAGGTGCTCATAAAGGTAGGATGTGTGTGTGCGTTCATAGGAGTTAGTGTATACACGTGTATGTGAGCATCTACGTTTGTACTGCGTTTCTAAAAAAAAAAAGAGCCATGCATAGTCTCACATCACTGACAAGTTCAAAACCGTTTGGCGAGTAAGTCAGCAAAGCAGATTCTCAGAAGTCCCTGAACTGAATGTTATATAGCTGAAACAAACTGTACCCATTGCTAGTTCACGTGCCTTATCTGGTGGATGAGCGAGCGCTTTGAGTATCGTGGTCGATCATATAGTCAGTGCAATCCTTGATGGGGAAAACAAAATTTATGCAACAAGAATATGACACTTATTTTGAGCTTTATCATGTGCTGCCAGCTTTGCGCGCACGCTATGCTTCCCTCAGTTTCAAGGGCATATTCGCTCTTTGGTTGCGCAATGTAGAAGCTAAGGACAAGCTCCAGGACTGGGTGAAATGGGTTGTTTAGTGCATGAAAATTTGGCTAAAAAAAGTATGTTCATTGCTGTAGAAAATTGCGTTAGTTAAAAGAGATAGGTTCAGTGTCTGAATATATAGAGAAATTTGAAAATTTTCATAATCGGTTGGTACTCTATAATCCTGCATTGGATGAAAGCTTCTTCGTAGATGAGTTCGTAGAGGGGTTAAAGCCTGACATTGTGCAATTCAATTACATCTTCCTGAAGATCTAGACATTGTTAGTTTGTTGGCCTTGCTGCAGGGAGAAGAATTGGAGTCATTGCCCTCTCTTTCTTACAAGCAATTCAAATACAGTAAAGATAGATCTGACACAAAACTGAGGATGTCAAGAAACGAGACACTGACAGCTGGGAGGACAAACTGGACACTCTCAAATCTTACAGAAGATCCAAGGGCCTCTGTTTTGTCTTTGGAGATTTATGGAGAAAAACACACGAGTGCCCAGAACAAGAGCCACTGCATGTCATTGAGGAGTTATTCGATGTGTCGTTGGATAGTACTGCATTCCAACATGCCAACAATGACACTGAATCTGAACCAAGATGATCTTATGATGTTAGCAGCAGTATGATCAAGTTGATATTGGTGGCAGTGCTTCCTCTTTCATCAGCCAGAACTTAGTGACGACATTGCAGTGCGCAAGAACAATGGCTTCAGCTCAGTTTATAGTTGCAAAAGGTACACCAAATGCACATCACTTCAATGTAGGGGATTCTGGAGAAGAAAAGGCAGAGTTGAGGTGACATTGAGAGGACAAGAAAGTCTGAAAGGGCGAAGCGCAAAATATTCGAAGCGAGGGGACACAAATAAGTGAGATGATCCCGTCCTTTCCTTTTAGATCCATCCGTCCAGGGCCGTTGTTTTCAGGGTATCATGCCAAGGCCAGTATCACTAGATATTCTCTCGTTGTTAGGGCTGCTGCAGACTAGTGGAAGCTGCTTAGTTTAGTCACACCTCGCCTAGGGGAAGAGGATACGACCAACTTATAAGGGGGAGTTTCCCTCCTATCTTCAGTTCGGGTTTGTGGGATGGAGTGGGCTCGCACTTGTAGCTGGGATGTATGTGCATAAACGTCCTAACCTGGGAGTCAGGATGTAAATGGCTCGTCCGCTGGACATAAATGGAGACACCGCTTCGGCCGCATACGCGAATACAAGTTTTTGTGGCAGCCGCTAATTATTTTCGGCGGCTTCGTGCGGATTTGTGGCGCCGCTTCGGCCGCATACGACGATTGTACTCTGTTGCATGTGGCGCTCTGTTCTCCTTCTCTTTTTTTATAGTGGCGCCACAACGTAGCTGGCGGAGAGCGCGGCGGAGGTGTCCCCGGTGGAGGCGCATCCGACGCCGGCGATGGGGCGGGAGAGCGGGGCGGCGGAGGCGGTTGACCTGGCTGACGAGCACGGTCATGCCGATGTCCTTGAAGGAGCCGGTGTGGGAGATGCCGCAGTGCTTGACCCAGAGGTCCTTCATGCCGCCGAGGTGGTCGCGGCCGAGGCGCTCGGCCCAGAAGAGGTTGGAGTTGCCCTCGAAGAGGGAGACGATGTGGTCGGGGTGGATCCCGGGGAGGACCAACTCCTTCTTGGACCAGACGCCGGAGCCGTAGGACCAGGTGGTGCGGCCGACGCGGGAGTCGAAGAAGTCCCGCCAGTAGGAGCCCGGGTGGCGGGCCAGGGCGTCCATGTCGTGGCGCACGTCGAGGAGGCCCCCCGAGCCGGAGCGGTACACGATCTCGTCCATGTCGTGCGGGTCGCCGTCGGGCCCCGGCGGGAAGGGCTCGTACTCAGGGCGGAGAAGTCGTTGCTCGGGGCGCGGTGCCGTGCCGCCTCCTCGCGGATGTTCTCGTCCGCCGGGCGCCGGTGCTTGGCGGGGGCGGCCGGGGCCGCGGCGGCGTCGGTGGCGCAGCGGAGGCGGTGGGGGGGAGAGGGGCGGAGGCGGAGCGGGGGGGCGGCGGAGTGGGGGAGAGGAGGAAGGAGAGGGAGGGGACGTGCTTGACCCGCTCAGTTCAGCTACGTGTAGCCAGCACGTTGCGAGTTGCGCCGCCGGCTCCGGCGGACTATGCGGCTCGCCACTTTAGCCACTTAACCGATGCGGCTTGCCGCAACGGCCATATAAATGTTTTTTCGCGGGCGGCGTATGTGGATCCGTCAGACGCCGCTGCCATTTACATCCTGATTTAGGAGTGTTGGGCTAAGCCTGAGTGGACACTAACATCTGATATCAGAGTCAGCATCTCCATGCCTTCCTGAGGGGTTTCTTAAGGGGTAGGATGTTAAGACTGTGACCTGTGGAGGCTGCTTAGCTTAGTCCCACATCGTCTAGGGGAAGAGGCTACAACCATCTTATAAGGTGGAGTTTCCCTCCTTCTCATTCCGGGCTTTTGGAATGAAGTCGGCTTTCCTCTTGTAGTTGGGACGTATGCGCATAACCTAGATGAGTGTTGGGTTAAACTTGAATGGACGCTAACAAATGTGTTGTCATTATGCTGCTATGACATGATTTGGGAAAAATAGCTAGAAAATTACAGTCCCTTGTGGGTCCACTAGAAGCGACAGATCATATGGTTTACTCACTAGAGACACCATATTACACTGCATGGGGCCGGGTACATACAATTACTCACAATTGAAAAAATCTGCATAAAAATGTGGAGCATGCTTCGCTGAGGCACCTTCACGCATGCCGCGCAGACCATTAACCATAAATGTGCATCCACTTGCTCTTTGGAAAAGTCGAGCAACAAAAGCAGAGTGAGGTCACACCACTGGCTCCCCTGTCAGCAGAACTGTTGGAGAAATATAATTATGTGTTTGGAGAACCTAGTTGAAAGGATCGTATGACACCTAGGGGGGTGAATAGGTGTAATCTCAAATTTTAATACTTCTTCAAATTAGGTTTGACACAAAGGTAAATTCTCTAGATATGCAACTAAGAGAATTCACCTATATGACAAGATAGCAAGCAACAATACAAGATACACGTAGTAAAGGCGGTGAGAGGATAGAGGTAACCGAGGTGGAGCACACGGAGAGACGATGATATGATTCCTGTAGTTCCCTTCCTTTGCAAGAAGGTACGTCTACGTTCGGAGGGGTGTGGTGACACGAAGTCCAACCAATGCCACGAAGGCTCATCCTATTCTCCTGTGAGCAACGCCACAAAGGCCTAGCCCACGCTCCACTAAGCGGTTGCCTTGAGGTCGCAACCAGCACCTTTACACGAAGCTTGGGGCACACATCCACAACCAAATTGGAGGCTCCCAAGATGTAACCACGAAGCTTTACACGAAGAGTAGCTTCGAGGTCACCTCACAAAGATCCACTAAGAATGTTGATGAAACACAAATTCCTTTGGTGGAAGAGTAGATCTAGGTCATCTCTAGCAAATCCTCAAGTATGGTAAAGTTTGGGTTGAGGAGTAGAGAGATCTAGGCAAAATGGAGCTCAACAATGGTGTCTCAGATTTTGGGGAAGAAGTGAGTCAAAGAACTATTGGAGAAGACTAGTAAAATGCCCGTGCGTTGCCACGGGTAACATAACATGTAAAGAAAAAAGTTAAAATACAAACATCAACCATCCCTAAACACATATAAAAATGACTCGGATTTTTGGTTCTCAGGAGACCAACACATAAATAAATTCAAAGTATAGTTGACACATAGGAATATAAACTATTACAGCCCACAGGTTACAAAACATGTAATCAAGACCAACACATAAATAACTTTAAAATAATAGTTGTCACATAGGAACATAAACTACTATAGCCCACGGAGTTTACACACCACATTTCTGAATGTGTACTTCAGGTGCACTCCTCATCCCAAAGCAGACTGGTCTGAAGCAAATCATCACTTAAAGTAGCTTTGTAGGCTCATGCAAGAAACTCAACAATATTAGATTTATATGGTGATGTACTTTCACTCGATTTCTTAGTAAAATATTGGCCTATCACCTCTTATAAGATGTTCTCATAGGCTATAACAGACGTATAATATTTTTGGCAAGCAAGTTAATAAATATTTTAGTTTGCAGTAATATAAAAATAAAAGACCTACAATCTGGACTATTACAATTGAAGCTAAAATAACTGAAAATGGTGAAAAACGCATGTACCGCCTGCTATCCTAACCTACTCCTCGTCGTCGTCGAGCGGGAAGAATTCCGGTATCTTCCACGGCTAGTTGGCAACCGGCAGAACATACGCCGGTGCCGCCGGTGGTGGAGGTGGAGGTGGAGGAGCCCACGGGTTGAAGACGGAGGTGGAGGCGGCGGCGGGTGCGGGGCCAAGTTCTGCAACGCCCCTTGTAGGGCTTCGTCCTCCGTAAGGCCTGGCGGCATGATGTCGGTGGCGTACCGGGGCAGCGACGGCTGCATCGGTCGGTCCACTTGCGACACGAGGACGCCGAGCTTCTCGATCTCCTTGTCGGTCATCGTCGGCGGGTAATCGAACTTCCGGCCCTCCGCCATGGCCGCCCGCCGCCAGTCGTGGAAGACGTAGGCGACAAAGTCGTCTGAATCGTCCTTGGATTCCTCGTTGTGGATGGCCAGTGCGTCGTATTCTTCGTCGTCTTGTGGATGCGCAGGAGGAGCCGGCGGCTACAATGTTCGACGACGAGGCGGCGGTGGCCGCTCAAACGGGAAGTCCCGGTCGCCGAGGAAGCTCGCCTTCCTCCTCAGTCTGGTGCCAGGTGTGCCATTGATTGGAGTCTACGACGAAGGCGAGATCGTCGCGAGGTCCGGCGGCCCCCGTATCTCGGGGCTCCTCTTAGGCTCGCGACGGGGCACCAACGGGACAGGCACCCGGCGACAACTGAGCCACCAGCCGCCGCCAGGCAAGTGGACGTCCCCTCAGCGGTTGCATGTCACCCAGTTTGCGTGCAACACCAGCGCCATATTGACGGGGAGGGGCACCATGTTCGTCCGCGTGTCCTTCTTGGTGCCGTTATTGGACGCCTCGGAGTCGTGCTTCTTCTTCCCAATGGTGATGCGGCGGCCCGGTGGTGAGGGTGGGAGCGGAGGTGCCGATGGTGTGGGCGATGGCAGGAACGATTTCGATCACCTTTTAAAGGCCAGGCACGCGGGGACACGATACTATTGATGGTGGATTGGTGGCGCAGAAGTCTAGCCGATACGACGGTCGCGGAAGCGATGCGCTCGAAACAGGCTTCTAGACCGATGCCAGACGGACGCATCCGAGACGCAAATATGCGTTGCGTATGCGTCTTCGCGGACAACCTGATCACAATTGCTGAACCTGGGTAGAGGCGCATTTTTCAACCGTGCGGTGGCAAATAGTCTCTCCGCTTCTATTTGCGTTGGGTCATTGGAGATGCGTTTATCTGAAGTAGATAATGATCGTGTGAAGCAACGCGTCTCCAGTAGCGTGACGCTGCTTGCAAGTGGTCCGCTCCACCAGCATGAACATAGTGATTGCTATGGAACGGGGAAGATGGCAAAGGGCAGCTTTCGACTATATCGTTCTCCGTCCTCGTGCCGATCACCGCCCAACAAACAGAGATTTCCTAGAGGTCGACACAGGAGACACAGACACTTCAACTTCGCAGCTGATAATTGTTTCTGTTATAATGGCTGACGCAGTTGTCGTATACATGCGTAATTTTGTTCGTGTTTCTGGCAGATGTCTCGTACAAAATGTGTTCTTTCTTACAACACCATAATAGAAAAACTGTGTTCTTTCTTACAACACCAGAATAGTAGAATGTCTCATAAAAGTGAAATATTCATTCAGTGGGAGGTGATCTTTCCGTCAACAGCGAGGGTCTACGGTGACTTCGTTAATTTCAGCACCCATTCGCCGGCTCGATCTTCCGAAGGTGCTCATAAAGGTAGGGTGTGCGTGTGTGCGTTCATAGGAGTTAGTGTATACATGTGTATGTGAGCGTCTACGTTTGTACTGCGTTTCTAAAAAAAATAAGAGCCATGCATAATCTCACATCACTGGCAAGTTCAAAACCGTTTGGCGAGCAGTAACTGTTAAGTCAGCAATGCAGATTCTCATAAGTCCCTGAACTTAATGTTATATAGCTGAAACAAACTGTACCCATTGCTAGTTCACGTGCCTTATCTGGTGGATGAGCGAGCGCTTTGAGTATCGTGGTCGATCATATAGTCAGTGCAATCCTTGATGGGGAAAACAAAATTTATGCAACAAGAATATGACACTTATTTTGAGCTTTATCATGTGCTGCCAGCTTTGCGCGCACGCTATGCTTCCCTCAGTTTCAAGGGCATATTCGCTCTTTGGTTGCGCAATGTAGAAGCTAAGGACAAGCTCCAGGACTGGGTGAAATGGGTTGTTTAGTGCATGAAAATTTGGCTAAAAAAAGTATGTTCATTGCTGTAGAAAATTGCGTTAGTTAAAAGAGATAGGTTCAGTGTCTGAATATATAGAGAAATTTGAAAATTTTCATAATCGGTTGGTACTCTATAATCCTGCATTGGATGAAAGCTTCTTCGTAGATGAGTTCGTAGAGGGGTTAAAGCCTGACATTGTGCAATTCAATTACATCTTCCTGAAGATCTAGACATTGTTAGTTTGTTGGCCTTGCTGCAGGGAGAAGAATTGGAGTCATTGCCCTCTCTTTCTTACAAGCAATTCAAATACAGTAAAGATAGATCTGACACAAAACTGAGGATGTCAAGAAACGAGACACTGACAGCTGGGAGGACAAACTGGACACTCTCAAATCTTACAGAAGATCCAAGGGCCTCTGTTTTGTCTTTGGAGATTTATGGAGAAAAACACACGAGTGCCCAGAACAAGAGCCACTGCATGTCATTGAGGAGTTATTCGATGTGTCGTTGGATAGTACTGCATTCCAACATGCCAACAATGACACTGAATCTGAACCAAGATGATCTTATGATGTTAGCAGCAGTATGATCAAGTTGATATTGGTGGCAGTGCTTCCTCTTTCATCAGCCAGAACTTAGTGACGACATTGCAGTGCGCAAGAACAATGGCTTCAGCTCAGTTTATAGTTGCAAAAGGTACACCAAATGCACATCACTTCAATGTAGGGGATTCTGGAGAAGAAAAGGCAGAGTTGAGGTGACATTGAGAGGACAAGAAAGTCTGAAAGGGCGAAGCGCAAAATATTCGAAGCGAGGGGACACAAATAAGTGAGATGATCCCGTCCTTTCCTTTTAGATCCATCCGTCCAGGGCCGTTGTGTTCAAGGTATCATGCCAAGGCCAGTATCACTAGATATTCTCTCATTGTTAGGGCTGCTGCAGACCAGTGAAAGCTGCTCGGTTTAGTCACAGCTCGCCTAGGGGAAGAGGATACGACCAGCTTATAAGGGGGAGTTTCCCTCCTATCTTCAGTTCGGGTTTGTGGGATGGAGTGGGCTCGCACTTGTAGCTGGGATGTGTGTACATAAATGTCCAAACCCGGGAGTCAGGATGTAAATGGCTCGTCCGCTGGACATAAATGGAGACACCGCTTCGGCCGCATACGCGAATACAAGTTTTTGTGGCAGCCGCTAATTATTTTCGGCGGCTTCGTGCGGATTTGTGGCGCCGCTTCGGCCGCATACGACGATTGTACTCTGTTGCATGTGGCGCTCTGTTCTCCTTCTCTTTTTTTATAGTGGCGCCACAACGTAGCTGGCGGAGAGCGCGGCGGAGGTGTCCCCGGTGGAGGCGCATCCGACGCCGGCGATGGGGCGGGAGAGCGGGGCGGCAGAGGCGGTTGACCTGGCTGACGAGCACGGTCATGCCGATGTCCTTGAAGGAGCCGGTGTGGGAGATGCCGCAGTGCTTGACCCAGAGGTCCTTCATGCCGCCGAGGTGGTCGCGGCCGAGGCGCTCGGCCCAGAAGAGGTTGGAGTTGCCCTCGAAGAGGGAGACGATGTGGTCGGGGTGGATCCCGGGGAGGACCAACTCCTTCTTGGACCAGACGCCGGAGCCGTAGGACCAGGTGGTGCGGCCGACGCGGGAGTCGAAGAAGTCCCGCCAGTAGGAGCCCGGGTGGCGGGCCAGGGCGTCCATGTCGTGGCGCACGTCGAGGAGGCCCCCCCGAGCTGGAGCGGTACACGATCTCGTCCATGTCGTGCGGGTCGCCGTCGGGCCCCGGCGGGAAGGGCTCGTACCAGGCGGAGAAGTCGTTGCTCGGGGCGCGGTGCCGTGCCGCCTCCTCGCGGATGTTCTCGTCCGCCGGGCGCCGGTGCTTGGCGGGGGCGGCCGGGGCCGCGGCGGCGTCGGTGGCGCAGCGGAGGCGGTGGTGGGGAGAGGGGCGGAGGCGGAGCTGGGGGGCGGCGGAGTGGGGGAGAGGAGGAAGGAGAGGGAGGGGACGTGCTTGACCCGCTCAGTTCAGCTACGTGTAGCCAGCACGTTGCGAGTTGCGCCGCTGGCTCCAGCGGACTATGCGGCTCTGCCACTTTAGCCACTTAACTGATGCGGCTTGCCGCAACGGCCATATAAATGTTTTTTCGCGGGCGGCGTATGTGGATCCGTCAGACGCCGCTGCCATTTACATCCTGATCTAGGAGTGTTGGGCTAAGCCTGAGTGGACACTAACATCTGATATCAGAGTCAGCATCTCCATGCCTTCCTGAGGGGTTTCTTAGGGGGTAGGATGTTAAGACTGTGACCTGTGGAGGCTGCTTAGCTTAGTCCCACATCGTCTAGGGGAAGAGGCTACAACCATCTTATAAGGTGGAGTTTCCCTCCTTCTCATTCCGGGCTTTTGGAATGAAGTCGGCTTTCCTCTTGTAGTTGGGACGTATGCGCATAACCTAGATGAGTGTTGGGTTAAACTTGAATGGACGCTAACAAATGTGTTGTCATTATGCTGCTATGACATGATTTGGGAAAAATAGCTAGAAAATTACAGTCCCTTGTGGGTCCACTAGAAGCGACAGATCATATGGTTTACTCACTAGAGACACCATATTACACTGCATGGGGCCGGGTACATACAATTACTCACAATTGAAAAAATCTGCATAAAAATGTGGAGCATGCTTCGCTGAGGCACCTTCACGCATGCCGCGCAGACCATTAACCATAAATGTGCATCCACTTGCTCTTTGGAAAAGTCGAGCAACAAAAGCAGAGTGAGGTCACACCACTGGCTCCCCGTCGCGCAGAACTGTTGGAGAAATATAATTATGTGTTTGGAGAACCTAGTTGAAAGGATCGTATGACACCTAAGGGGGTGAATAGGTGTAATCTCAAATTTTAATACTTCTTCAAATTAGGTTTGACACAAAGGTAAATTCTCTAGATATGCAACTAAGAGAATTCACCTATATGACAAGATAGCAAGCAACAATACAAGATACACGTAGTAAAGGCGGTGAGAGGATAGAGGTAACCGAGGTGGAGCACACGGAGAGACGATGATATGATTCCTGTAGTTCCCTTCCTTTGCAAGAAGGTACGTCTACGTTCGGAGGGTGTGGTGACACGAAGTCCAACCAATGCCACGAAGGCTCATCCTATTCTCCTGTGAGCAACGCCACAAAGGCCTAGCCCACGCTCCACTAAGCGGTTGCCTTGAGGTCGCAACCAGCACCTTTACACGAAGCTTGGGGCACACATCCACAACCAAATTGGAGGCTCCCAAGATGTAACCACGAAGCTTTACACGAAGAGTAGCTTCGAGGTCACCTCACAAAGATCCACTAAGAATGTTGATGAAACACAAATTCCTTTGGTGGAAGAGTAGATCTAGGTCATCTCTAGCAAATCCTCAAGTATGGTAAAGTTTGGGTTGAGGAGTAGAGAGATCTAGGCAAAATGGAGCTCAACAATGGTGTCTCAGATTTTGGGGAAGAAGTGAGTCAAAGAACTATTGGAGAAGACTAGTAAAATGCCCGTGCGTTGCCACGGGTAACATAACATGTAAAGAAAAAAGTTAAAATACAAACATCAACCATCCCTAAACACATATAAAAATGACTCGGATTTTTGGTTCTCGGGAGACCAACACATAAATAAATTCAAAGTATAGTTGACACATAGGAATATAAACTATTACAGCCCACAGGTTACAAAACATGTAATCAAGACCAACACATAAATAACTTTAAAATAATAGTTGTCACATAGGAACATAAACTACTATAGCCCACGGAGTTTACACACCACATTTCTGAATGTGTACTTCAGGTGCACTCCTCATCCCAAAGCAGACTGGTCTGAAGCAAATCATCACTTAAAGTAGCTTTGTAGGCTCATGCAAGAAACTCAACAATATTAGATTTATATGGTGATGTACTTTCACTCGATTTCTTAGTAAAATATTGGCCTATCACCTCTTATAAGATGTTCTCATAGGCTATAACAGACGTATAATATTTTTGGCAAGCAAGTTAATAAATATTTTAGTTTGCAGTAATATAAAAATAAAAGACCTACAATCTGGACTATTACAATTGAAGCTAAAATAACTGAAAATGGTGAAAAACGGTGCTGAAATCTGGCTAAAAAGCTGTTGAAATCCTACTAAAGAACTAAATTCTCAAATTTTGAACTGCCTAAAATAAACGAAAACAATCCAGTAATTTTCGTCCAATTTGAGGATAAAGTTAGTGAGTAAATCTCATTTTATGTTCCAAGACCAAATTTTAAACTCAAAATTTATATTGCCACGAAAAATGTAAAATATCCAATAAATGCTATAAATTACGAATGTTTCGTCTGATTTGAGCATACGGTTTGTGAACAAACCTCATGTTAATTTCACGGGCAGAATTTGAACTCAAAATTCATACTTCCCATAAATTTTTGAAATAAATTCAGCAAATCATATAATTTGCATTATGCATTCTTGGGAAGTTTCAGTGAATTCATGGTTTGTGATTAAATACAATTTCAGTCCGGAAACGACTAAGGGTGGGGGAAATTTTGATTGCTCAACTCCTGTCCGTTGGATTGGCTTTGGATGGCGAGATGTCGCCAAAGTCCAGCGGTGACTTTTAATCTCAACGTCACTGGAAGCTGCATTCAATCTCACCATCTATATCATTCTCTTTTCTCTCTCTTTGACCAAATCCTCTCGCCATTGCCCCTCTCGACGGCACATCACAGTACTGAAATGCAACCTTGGGAGCTTGGGAGAAGTGCTTATATTAAAATTCTTTTAACTCTGCCATAAGAAAAAAAAAAGAGGTCAAAATCAAGAGTTACGCTCATTCCAAGATAACTTCTTGGATGCAGCCAAGAAATTGTAAAACCACTCAATGATTGTGTAACGACTATGCTCTCACTCACTTCTTCGTGGATGCAGCCTCTGGAGGTTTGAATGTGGGAGGCAAGCTGTACCTTTCCTCCAATACTCTCGCCAGTCGCAACATCCTCACCCCCTGAGGCGCTTCCTTCACTCTCATTTGTGTCTTCTTAGTTCTTCTGTTCAACAGAGCATTTGAACACAGAAGGAGAAAGTTGGTAAGCCATATGGTTTGGGGCGCCGTACTGTTGGTAGTAGCACACTCTTATTTGAGTTGTTAGCATAAAACCACCACATTTCCAGCTAAATGTCCATTTTAGTACCACTTTGTGTTTCGGGACCAAAAACCACCACATTGTGGTGGATTTCTGCTCCCGAAACACAAAGTGGTACCAAAATAGACATTCATATCCAATCTTTCCCTACATAGAAGGAGTAAGGAAGCAAGAACTTACTAATGTAGATAAGCCGATACACAATATCTTTTACATCCACACTCGATTTGCTGATTCCTCAATGATCATCCAATATCCTGTAGAGTAAGTAAGTTTTATTTAGAATTGCGTACTCAAATAACATTGTGCTGTTATTAGTAGTTTCATACCTGGTAGTATTTTCTTGTATGATGGAACAGCTCTTTGCCACTGTTATATTTTCTGTTTGCTGCGCATTGTCCTGCATAATGTAGGATGAGCCAATTAGGTGTACACAGTTATTAGTTAATTATGCAGCGTTAGCTTAAAGAATGAAAAGTCTTGGATGTAGATTGGTAGATGAATTTTAAGAACCAAACAGTATCTGTCAAAATATCTAGCGAGTGCATTTATACCGAATGAAAGCAAATCAGTTGGTAGAACAAATCTGAACGTAGAAAGGACAGGAGAGACACATATAACAATATAATTTGAACTATTAAACTGCCACTTGTAGTGGGCACTTTCCTGTGTGTGAATTGGAAAACATCACGTACCAGTGCACATAAGTTGGCAGGTTCAGTTTTGATAACCCAAGATACTATAGGTTTCAAAACCTGTTCAAGTGCAGGCTGTGCAGCAGATACTACAATATAGACAAATAGACCACAAATGAACTCTAATGTGAATGTGATATTTAGAACAAGCATCAAAACGAAATTGTAGACTTACAGAAGACTTGCGCTGGCAGAGATGTACATGCAGATGCAGTTCAGAAACTCAGAGAGGTTACTTTGGCCGTGACTGCAAATATTTATGGTGCATATACCACGTAACAAGTTCAAACTGTGAGATGTAGCTATGAAATGATAAGATGGCAGATACACGATCCAATGAGATAATACTCATGAGGATTGTATAGAAGATGCATGGAGAGAGAGGTCACCGGACGCATGAAACCGTCGACTGGCGAGCTACAGTATCACTGAATTCTTCCCGTGGAAGGGAAAATACTTCAGATTCGTGTGCATTGGTGTCCCCTCTATGACCGTAGAGTGGGAGTACAGGACGAGAAAGCCAACCTGGAGAGTCGAAGAGCCGGCCGATGGAGGTTCCTGGATGCTGGATCTGAGACATGGGGGCAATGTGATGCGGAGGCTATGGAGTTGGGTTCGATGGGGTGGGGGATGAGAGGCGATTATAATCTGGGCATAGCTTGTAGTGGGCGTAGCTTAGATGGTACGGCCGGGCTCGTGCTAGGCGGAGATCGAAAGGGAAGGCGACGTCTCGGGGCGGCAGCGGAACGCAAGGGGAGCTCCCATCGGTGGGCGATGGTACGAACGAAGGAAGGAACAGGGGAGTAGGTCGAAGAGGATGTGCGACGAAAGGGCTCTTGGATTATTAGATGGGCTTGGCCCAATTAAGCCCGTTCGGGCGATCGGAGAGACGACGCACGACGAAACGAGGAAGCGCGACGACGAAAGACGAAGCAACGAGGAAACGTATTGGGATGGCAGAATAAGGAACCAGTTTAGTCTTTTTAAGTAGTAGAGATAGAGATAGAGAAAGGGGTATAAATACCCCCGCAGGAAACAGCCGTTGGAAGTCTTACCGGTAGTACCGGCCAGGTTGGGGCAGTAGAACGGGCGGGGCCACTCGGAGCAGGCCACGGGGCCAGGAGCGCGCGGGCCGGGAGGGGAGACCGGAGCCTCCGGCCGGGGTACCGGCCGAGGTACCGCCGGGGCTCCAAACTCCCCTGGCAACCATCTGTGGCACACGGGCCACTTCCGGTACCTCGGGCGGTACCACGCCCAGAGCCTCCGGCCGTGGCCAGGCCGGCGGTACCGCCCGAGCCTCCGGCGGCGGCTCCCCTTCCTCTTTTTTTCTTCTCTTTATTTCTTCTCTTTTCTTCAATCCTCTTCTTCTTTTCTTTCCTTTGTTTTCTTTCTTTTCTCTCTTCCAATCTTTCTTCCAACAAGTCCAAGCAAGAAACACATTTCATTAACCGAAATAGATTCTTCAAGCTCTTCAACTCTTCGGCACAACGATCATCCCTTTATCCTTCAATTCTTATACAACAAAGTTAGTCGGATAGAAATATTGTAATCAACACCAAAACCACTTACTATAGGAGATATGTTCTTTCAATCTCCCCCTTTTTGGTTTCTTGATGACAACATAAGATTTGCATAAGAATTGAGAATTGAGCAACGAAATTATTAAAAGGATATAAGCTCCCCCTAGACATGTGCATCCAATAAAATTAGCATTTGACAAAGAAGCACATCATCTAGGATCAATATACTCTAGCAATTTAGATTAAGCAACAAGTGCAAGGGTAAAGGGTAAGCAAACAAAATCATCACTTGCATTTGAGAAGAGACAAAGCATATGAGTGTAAAGACAAGTGTTGAGTTTAGAGATCATACCACAAGTAGTCCACTTAGTCTTTACCATAGATAGCTAGATAGATAATGTCTCATACATAAATAGATAGCCCTATGTCTCACACACATAGATAAGGTCCATAAAACATAATAAGTAGTTCTCAACAATAGATAACCATAAGTCACAAGCATAAAGAGTCAAAGAAAACGCAAGCTTGTGACTTCCCATGCAAATCCCGAACCTAATAGAACTCTTCTACCCCTTTGAAATCAAGACGCCAAAAAGGTTGAAGAGCGATGCTAGCGTCCCGAGATACTCAAAGGAATTCCCCGCCAATATCGGAGTCGACATCGTAGGAGGGTCCGTCTTCACCATCAGACCACTGGCTATGAGCAGAAATCCACTGAGGCTTTGGAATGATATTCTCTTCAGATCCTGGAGGAGACACTTCCACACCAAGCTTTCTCATGATGCTCTTCTGACGGCGCCGAGCTTTCTTCTCGGCCACATAGGAGTCATACATACGCTCCTGAATATCCAGCTGGAGACAGAAGGTCTTCTTTACCTTGATCTTGAGCTTGGTGTACCAAGAAGGCTCGAGCACAGGGTCATATGCGGAGTTGGGCGGAGGGCCCCCAAGGGCCATATGAGCAATAAATCCATCGATCCGGCGAGCATGAGCAGTGGAAGGATCTGAAGGACCTGCTGTAGGAGCTGCTGTGTCTGAAGGAGCTTCTATGGCTGAAGGAGCTGCTGTGGCTGTGGCAGAAGGTGGGAGCCCATGATCTTTGATAAGGAGGTTCTTGCGAGGATGCTCAGTAAGTGGTGAGATTGGCTCCAGAATAGCACCATCAAATTTCTGACGCCACACCTCAGAAATATGCTTCATGATAAAGGGAGCAAGGAAGGAGACCTCTTTTCCACCATACGCAGAAAAATCTGGTTCCATAGGCAATCCATGACATCCATATTCACACCCTTGCCCCTCCGGAGGTGTGTTTGAAGCATCAAGTCAATGACAAAAGAGTGAATCTCATCAACGTTACCTACTTTGACGGCAACGGTCTCACGGTAGATGCGAAGCATGATATCATAGATGGGTTGGAGACCGGAAGTGAACCCAAGCTTGCATCTACTGGGCATATAGAGTGGCTCAAGAACATCCTTGGTGCTTGCATTAGAGTTCCCGTGAAACGTCCAACCACGATCACGGTCGTCCTCACAATTTTCCGGAATGGGATAGCCAAGAATCTGTCCAAAGTTGCTCCAATTGGTAGTGAGTACCTCATCACGAGTCATCCAAGTAATGGAGCGAGCTTTATCATCATGAAAATAGACCGTGGCATAAAACTGAGTCACAAGGTAAGGATCATAGTTGCATTGGAAGGTCATAATGGGAAGCATACCAAACTCCTGGCAAATCTCGAGTGCTTAATGAAAGTATGCATCCTTCTTCAAATGGTCAATGTTGATATACCATTGATCAACCACTTTTACCTTGGGAGGATAGACTTCATTGAAAATTCGCTCTTGGACCTCGGTGTAGAAGTGACGGTTGTGGACATGAGAAGCCCGTGGCCCCTCATAGGGGTTAGAGGTCCGGATAGCCATGTACGCATGAAGGCGTACGTTGCTATAGGACACAATAGCCTTCTTCCCTTTCTTCTTATTGGCCAAAGAAGCACCGCGAGCAGTAGTGGCACGAGGTAAAACTTCATCTTGTTCAACAATCTCGTCCTCAACGGACGGAACCCCTCGTCTATTCTGTGGTCTTGCCGAACATGATCCACTGGCACCTGTGAAATAGACGAACAGCGTAGATGGATGATACGTCCAAAACGTATCTACTTTCCCGAACACTTTTGTTATTGTTTTGCCTCTAATTTGTGTATTTTGGATGCAACTAACACGGACTAACGCTGTTTTCAGCAGAAGCTGTTACGAGTGTCTCGTTTTTGTGCAGAAATCCAACTTTCGGGAAAATCCTCGGAATTTATGCAGAAGGCCCTATTTTCCCAGAATACTGACGGAGCCAGAAGGACAAGTAAGGTGGAGGCCCGAGGGCCCCACACCATAAGGCGGCGCGGCCTAGGGGGGCCCACGCGGCACATGCGGGTACTTCTGCTGAATCTGAAAACTCTCATAATATTGATAATATTTCTGCTGTGCTTGATGATAGTGGTTCATTGGGATCTTTTCTAGATGCTACGATTGCTAGGTCTAGACAAATTGAAAATACTGAAACTCCTAATGCTACTACACTGTTAATTCACCTGAACTTGATTATTCTAGTGATGATCTCGATGAAGATTATGTGGAGCTTAATGATGATTTTATTGAAAAATGCAATGCTACTACTGATGCAAGAAAAATTAAAAAGTTGCTTGCGAGAACATGCTTCGTTAGATATAAAGCTGTCTCCCGATCCTAAGTTTGCCACATCTCCTATAAACATTAAGGATAAAGATTATGATTTTTCTCTTGATTTATCTCATATAGCTATTGTTGAGAAAACACCCTTTTGTGGTACTGAAAAAGAAAGTGCTGTTGAACACATGATTGAGCTATCTACTCTGAGTAGCTTGTTTTCTGATGATGTTAAGAAGCGTACTTACTTTGTTGCTAAAATCTTTCCATTCTCATTAAAGGATGACGCTAAAACTTGGTATAATAGTTTGCCACCTAATTCTATTAAAAGTCCAAAAGAATTGCTTGATGTTTTCTTCCGTAAATACTTTCCCTGCTAGTGCTCAACATATTGCTTTGCGAGAGAATCTAGAATTTTGACCAGGGAGATGGAGAGAAATTGCCGAGGCTTGGGCTAGATTTTGCTCTCTTATTAGAGCTCGGCACTGATCATGATTTGGAAAAGCATGATTTACTTGATATATTTTATAGTGGACTAACCATTGAGTCTAGGGCATACCTGGATAGTTGTGCTTGGTTGTGTTTTCAGGAAAAGAACTCCAGGACGATGCTGAAGAATTATTGGCTAAAATAGGCCGGAATCATGATGATTGGTCTACACCTGAACCAACACGACACCAATACTTGAAGAAGAGGGGTATGATTAAATTAAATGATGAAGATATGAGGGAAGCCAAGAAGTCTCTCAAGGAGAAAGGTATTAAATCTGAAGATGTGAAGAATCTTCCTCCCATAGAAGATATATGTGAGATAATTCCCCCTTCATCCATGATTGAGGTAAACTCCCTTCAACGCTTTACTAGGGAAGATATTCCGTATTCGAAACCTCCTGCACAATGCTTAGATGAGTTTGATAATTATATTGTTAAGCAAGAAAATTTTAATATGAGAGTAGAAAATCATTTAATGGAAAATTCTCGAGCTATTAGTGAATTGCATGATATTGTAGAGAGAACCTCCAATGATGTTAAGATGCTTGTTAAACATTTTCATATGGTTCAAACTCAAATTGATCAACTCACTAAAGTGCAAAATGACTTGTTGGGAAATAATTCTAAAGAAAAACATGCTTATGAAGTAACAACTAGAGGTGGTGTTTCTACTCAGGATCCTTTATATCCTGAGGGACATCCCAAAAGAGTTGAACAAGATTCTCAACGAACTAAAACTAGTGCTCCATCTAAGAAAAAGAAAAAGAAACATAAGAATGTTATAGAATCCTCTGAACCTGTTAATGATCCTAATAGCATTTCTATTTCTGATGCTGAAACTGAAAGTGGTAATGAACATGATAAAGATAATGATAAGAATGATGCTTCGATAAAGAAGATGTTGAAGAAGAACTCGAAAAGCATGCTAAAAATAAAAAGTACACTAAAGAAGATTTTATTGCTTGAGAAACATGGTAATGAAAGAGAACCTTGGGTCCAAAAGCAAATGCCTTTTCCTGCTAAGAAACTAAAATGAAAGGAAGAAGAACACTATAATAAATTTTGTGATTGGATGAAACCTTTATTCTTGCAAATCCCTTTGGTTGATGCTATTAAATTGCCTCCTTATTCAAAGTATATGAAAGATATTGTGTCTAACAAAAGGAAAATCCCCAATGAGGAAATTTCCACTATGCTTGCTAATTACTCTTTCAATGGCAAAGTTCCAAAGAAGTTGGGCGATCCGGGTATACCTACTATTCCTTGTTCTATTAAGAATAATTATGTTAAAACTGCTCTATGTGACTTGGGAGCCGGAGTTAGTGTTATGCCTTTTTCTCTTTATAAGAGACTTTACTTAGATAAGTTGATACCTACTGATATATCTTTGCAAATGGCTGATAAATCTACTTGCTATTCCTGTTGGTATATGTGAGGATGTTCCTGTTCAAGTTACTAATAAGCTGCTTGATATTAACTGATTTTGTTGTGTTGGAAATGCTGAAGATGATAATATGTCTATTATTCTTGGGAGACCTTTTCTTAACACCGCGAGGGCTGTTATTGATTGCAATAAAGGAAAGGTTACTTTCAATGTTGATGATAGGGAGCATACCGTTTATTTTCCCAAGAGGATTGAGAAAGCGTGTGGAGTTAATACTATTTCTAATGTGAGAACTATCAAAGTGGGAACTATTGATTGTCCTATATATGAGCCTAAAGAAGAATATCAAACTCTCGTGATTGGATCCATATCAATACAATTCAAGGTAACATGATTGATTTGAGGTTTATTTCTTCTTATGCTATGTAAAATTTATTTGATGGCAAGACTTGATCAACCTTGTTAACAAATACTTTTTATATGCATAGAGGCGGTAAACAACATCTCTTTCTCACTCCACTTGCTCTAGTTGCTGTAGCACTTTTAATTTGCAAAGTTCCTTAGTTAATTGGAGATTTCAAAAAATTTCCTGGCCAGTAATAATAAACTTAATACCCAGAAATGTGCATTTTTCAAAGTTTTAAAAAATTCGCAAAAATTATACCGTTGGTCCTATTTTTTGAAGAGGCACCTGGGAGCACCAGAGGATGACCTGTGGGGCACCCCAGGGTGCCACACCATAGGCCGGCGCGGCCAAGGAGGGGGGCGCGCCACCCTGTGGTGTGGGCCCCTCCTTGCCCCCACTACTAGGAAAAAGCCTATAGTTGGAGGCAATAGGTACCGGCGCACCACCAAGGACGTGCGCCGGTGGTCATTGTTGCCGGCGCACCTCATTGTCGCCGCGCCGGCGATGAAGGCCTTCTGCCGGCGCACCAGTGTTGTAGGCTCACCGGCGCTATTTCCTGGCATGGCCTCGGCCGATTCGGGCCAGGCCCAGAGTATTGCCGGCGCACCAACCCGGGGGTGCGCCGGGGGAACATTCTCTATTGCCGGCGCAGCCCTGGGCCGGTGCGCCGGCAATGATTCTTGGGCCTGGCCCGGGGTGATATAGCCGAAAGGGATATATGCTGCCGGCGCACCCATGCCCTGGTGCACCGGCAGTAACCTGGGCAGTTATTTCTGCTCAACAACCACTCCCCCCACTACTACCACTCCACTCCTCCACACAACCCGACCCTTCTCCCAACCCACCTATTTTTTGCCCATTTCTATCCCAAATTTAGCCAATTTGACCAAACAAAATCATATTTTTTTACCAAATCTTCCCTTCCTACATGCATCTCCCACATCCCCCTATGTAGATCTAGATCTACTATCCCGCATTGACCGCTCAATCTAGATCTAGATCTAGAAAGTCGGCTTCCATACGCCGTGGTAGCGGCGCGACGTCTCGATCTTGTTGATGAGTATATCAAACCAATAGGTGATTAATGAACAAATTGAGGAATGAAATCAACGTATATTGGACATTAATTTGAAGCAAAGCTCGTGTGTGGCATATATATATGTTGTGTTTGTGCTTGTGCTTGTGTGTGTTGGCGTTGAAAATGAGTTGCCAACGTTGCGCCGAAATGTTGATTCTTTAAGTTTCCGTTTCGGCACATTTACGGCGCTCCTATGTCCTACCGTGTAGGAAGGTCATGCCGAAATTTTCCGTGAAAACTACCGACGGATGCATGGTTCTAATCAATTATGTAATCTTACCATGCAGGCGATAATGGTTATCGAGATGAGTGAAAGCATCGTGATGAGATATCCGAAACACGCGATCATCGACATGTATGAAAATAACCGCATGGAGGTATTTTGTCCGTGCCGGAGATGCAAACGAGGGAAATGGTTTGACCCGTATTCAGGCAAATTGCAGGGGCACCTGCTCACTAATGGTTTCATGCATGGACACACTCAATGGATGAGTGATGATGGCGCGGAGGTCAATGGGGCGACGACAGCAGGTGGTAATAATGGTCGGCAAGAAGGAGGGCATCATGATATTGATGACGATGAAGAGTTTGTCGCACAGGACGATAACCTTGACGACGACAATAACCCTGACGACGACGAAGAGGTGCCGCTAGCTTCGGTCGTGCGGGACCCTCATCTTCAAGATCTGCTTCTCGAAAAGACGAAAGGCGCCAAGCGGAAATCAAAGCTTGAGCAACTCGAGATAGACTCGAATACTCCGTTGTACGACTCAGGTCGCGGGTTGGGGGAGTCTCGCTTGAGAGTAGCTCTCGATGTGCTGCGAGATGAAGGCGAAACACGGATGGACGGACACAAGCGTCGACGACATCCTGGAATACGTGAAAGATCTCCTTCCTGCCGGGAACACGTGTCCTGGTAGTCTAGCCGAGGCCAAGAGAATCACGTGCCCTCTCGACTTACCCCACGAAAAGTATCACGCCTGCATCAACGATTGTATCATGTATCGCAAGGAGCACATGGACAAGACCAAATGTCCTGTGTGTGAAGCTGAACGGTACAAGAAAGGGAAGAAGAAAGCTCCTCGGAAAGTTGTGTGGTACTTCCCGCTCGCCCCCGGCTTCAACGGTTCTACGCGGACCGCAAGGAAGCAAAGCTCATGCGTCGGCACGCGGAAAGAAAGGAGGCGGTGTTGAATGATAAAGAGCGGATTGAGCACCCGGTCGCGACGCACCCTTCGGATGCAAGCCGGTGGAAAGCATTAGACAATGAATTCGGAAGTTTTGGGGCAGATCCCGAAACATCGGGTTGGAGTGCGAGCACGGACGGATTCAATCCGTTCGGAAACCAGAGCAGCACACATAGCACATGGCCCGTGTTTGTATGGATCTACAACCTCCCGCCCTGGCTGTGCATGAAGAGGAAGTACATACGGATGAGTATGCTAATTCAAGGGCCGACACAGCCAGGAAACGATATCAACATGTATCTCGAACTATTAAAGGAGGAGCTTGAAACGTTGTGGGCGGAGGAAGGGGTAGATACATGGGACGCCGTCGCGGAAGAATATTTCCCTTTGAGAGCCGCGTTGATCACGACGGTGCAGGACTACCTCGGATACGGTTACATTTCGTGCCGGGTGTGCCATGGACACAAGGCATGTGTCGGGTGCATGGAAGAGACGATGTTTTTGCAGCTTGGTAAGGATCCCGGCTCTTCGAAAACGGTTTACATGGGGCATCGAAGGTGGCTACGGAAGACCGACCCGTGGAGAAAGCGTGGAGATCCGTTCGATGGTACAAATGAACCCCGAGGACCTCCACGTAAGAAGAGCGGCGAAGAGATCGATACATTACCGAAAGGTTGGAAGGAGTGCCCTGCGCCGGGAAAGATTCGTCAAAAGCCTGGAGAGAAGAAGAAGAAAAAGGAAACGACGCCGCTCATTGGTGTATGGAAAAGGAGGTCCGTGTTTTGGGACTTGCCGTCTTGGAAAATTCTCGATACACCTCACCTGCCTTGATGTCATGCATATTACAAAGAACGTGTGCGAGAGCTTGCTTGGCACTCTTCTCAACATGCCGGACCGGACCAAAGATGGGCCGAAAGCAAGACACGACCTGAAAGTTTTGGGCATCGGGGAAGAGCTTCGGATCCCGGCGGCCCAAGAGGGACATTCGGAGGAGGAGGCGGACGGCGGTCGAAGCGCAAAAGGATTAAGCAGCCGGACTATTATTGTCCCCCTCCTGCTTCACTTTTAGTCCGGCCGAGGTCGATCAATTTTTCAATTGCCTTCTAGGAGTCGAGTGCCCTTTGGTTACTCCGGGCTAATAAGCGGATACATGGACCCCAAGAAACGAAACTTCAGCGGCATGAAGTCTCATGACCGTCACGTGATGATGACGCAGATTCTTCCGGTTGCAATCCGAGGTATAATGGATGACCATGTCCGGTGCAACGCCGGTCGGGCTCAGTAACTTCTTCGACGTCATAACTCGGAAGTCGATAAGCGTGAAGAAACTCGCAAGGCTCCGGGAAGAGATCGTGGTGATCCTATGTGAGCTTGAGATGTACTTCCCACTTTGCATTCTTTGACGTGATGGTCCATGCTGTTGGTCCATATCATGGATGATATCGTCGAGTCTAGGGCCGGCATTCTTACACAACATGATGCCGTTTGAAAGAATGAATGGGGTCATTAAAGGATACGTTCGTAACAGGTCACATCCGGATGGAAGCATCGTACGGGGCTGGCTCACCGAAGAGTGCATCTCT
Organism: Lolium rigidum; assembly: GCF_022539505.1. Taxonomy (NCBI): domain Eukaryota; kingdom Viridiplantae; phylum Streptophyta; class Magnoliopsida; order Poales; family Poaceae; genus Lolium; species Lolium rigidum. The sequence goes on from NC_061514.1 coordinate 337,306,636, forward strand.
TTCGCACGAATTATCTAGACATCGAGGACCTCGTTGGTTTGCCTCAAAACAAGCACCTCCGCGAGGTTCGAGGGAGTAGGCCACAAAAATGGAAGGAAGGAACTGCACGTGCACATGTCCGGTCGGACTTCCGACTTTGACGAGGGCCAACTTAGTAGCGCTACAACACATTGACTTGATCGATCCTTGGTTGAAAGAGCACAAAACCATGATAGAGAACGAGTGGCAAGCCGATGATGACGGAAGCAGAAATATACAGAGAGCACAACTCCTCTTTCGCGCGCTGGTTCAAAGACCACATTGATGCTAATCCCCCACCAATGGATTCGACAAGGATAAACTAGTATTGGCCTTGTCACATGGCCCCGCGCCCAACATCATGACTTACCAAGCGTACGATATCAACGGGTACACATTCTACACGGAAGAAAAAGACAAGAACGAGTGTTTACCGGAACTCGGGGGTAACGATGGATTCTCGGACGGGTGACGTAAAGACTAGATACTACGGAAGAATCGAGGAAATCTGGGAGCTTAGCTACGCTGGGGAGAAAGTGCCGATGTTCCGTATCAGATGGGCTAAGAGCGTCAGAAAAGAAGACCGGTATTTCACCACCATGTTTCTACCCGAAGCCAACAAATCAAAGTCCACGAACGCCACCGCGCAGAATGAGCCATGGGTACTGGCAGAACACGTGCACCAATGCTTCTTCATAACCGACCCATCCGAGGCCTAGCCGTGTTATCGTGAGGAGAGGCAAGAGGACCATCGTCGGAATGGATGGAGTCGCCAACGAGGAAGACTTCGAAGGACAAGTCGGAGACCCAATGATGGAAGAATCCGAGGACGAAGAGACAACATACACCACAAGAAGAAGCAGGACCACGCTACCGAGGTCGGGTCGACCCTTCAAAAGAAGAAGTCACGACACGGGGCTAAATTATTCAACGACGAGCAAGAAAAGCAAGAAGAAAGCGAAACACTCTTCTCAATCGATGATGTAAAACTTTATTTGCAATCTATAACTCATATTTTGTGTAATTCATAACTACTCATATGGTCATGGCCAATATTTTATGTATGACTAATTAATATTGTGTTGGTCAATATTTTGTGTATGTATATATAACTCTTTTTTTTTTGTAATGCATAACTCATTTTTTTGTAATGCATAACTCATTTTTGTATAGGATTTGGGGGGAAAGAAAATAAACATAAAATAAAGTGAAAACAAATAAAGAAATGAAGAAAAAGTAAAAGTAAAATAGAAAAGGAAATGGCCAGCCGGGGGCTGAGGGACAAGTCCCGAGTATAGCCGGACCCATGTTATTGCCGGCGCACCACCTGTTTGGTTCGCCGAGGTACGGTTGTCCCCGGCGAACCAAACAGGTGGTGCGCCGCATCATATGGGTCCGGCTATACCTGGGACTTAGCCGCACCGCGCGACACTTCTCCCTCCCCATTCCCCAATCGAGACGAACCCTAACCGCGCCACTGTTCTTCTCTGCTGCCGCCACCGTCGATCTCGAGCACCGCCGTCCTCACAATCTCCCTCCACCAACATCCCCCTCCACCAGCCCCCACCAGCCCCCACCTGCCCCATACACGCCGCCGCGCGGAAGCCCTGGACCAAGAGGACCCGTACGTTGTCGCCGCCGTTGGAGACGGGGACGTCGGCACCACGGCCGTTGGAGTAGGGGACATCAGCGCTGCCGCCGTTGGAGTAGGGGACGTCAGCACCGTGAGGTTTGGTTCCCTCTCCCCTTCCCTCTTCCCTTCCCTCTCCCCCTCCCCTGCCCTCTTTGGTTCTCCTCCAACAAAGAAATTTTGTTCAACGAAATCCTCCAATAGTTCTCTGCTCGTGTGATTACATTTAGCATCGGTTTCTAGTTCTTGTAGTAATGAAATTGAAACACAATGCGATAGGGTTTGAAACTAATTTTTCTAGTTCTTGTAGAAAATGAAATTGAGCAGCTGCAGAGCATCTTCTCATGTCGAAAATGAAACAATTAAGCTCATCTTGAGTTACGGACGAGACACGAAAATTTGTTGTCTGTGGAAGTTAACGCAAGAAATCGATTTAAATGAATGAATATTGCTGTCTCCTTGTTGATTTGCAGTTCTGGAACATTAGTTCCTTCACTTTTGGTTTACATACGGTTCTTACTGTCAAACAATTAAGCTAGTTGAGTTTTGCCAGTTGTCCAGCTTAGTTGGAGAAGAACTAGGTAATTAATGCTATGCTACCTCATATTGATTCTCTGGTTTGAAATTTTGACAGAGCACTAAAATGAATTCATTCTCTGGTTTGAAATTTTGACAAAGCACTAAAATGAATTCATTCTCTGGTTTGCTAGGTAAAGAAGCAGCAGGTTTAGTTCACCAAACCATTTATAAAATGCCCAGAAAATGCTAGCATCTTGACTGGTGTTCTCTGGTTTAAAAATGCTACTGCATTTATTCTCTGGATCAATGGATCAAAAAAGAAAGAATGCTACTGGGTTATTTTTATGCTGATGTAAAATGCCACTGTAATGTATATGCTGAAATGCTACTGTAATTTATATGGTGATGGTTATGGTGATGGCATGGTTATGGAGATGGTTATGGTTATGGTTATGGCATTTATATGTTTGCATTTACTGTTACGAGGATTGAGTTGCTATTGAGTGCCGGAATGTCGATTCATTTCCGTTCCGGCAATTCTAGCACTCGGCATGACCAATTTTTAGCAAAGGTCATGCCGAATTTTTCCGTGAATTCTAACTCTTTTTCATCTTCTATTAGTGCAAGCCACCATGTCGTCTCAAGAAGAGTTAGAGGAGCACTACAATAGGCACTTCTTTAGGACGGAGGAGGATGCCGAGGCCGCTGGTGTTGGCGGCGACGAGGACCATGAGATGGAGGATGCCGCTGGGGGTAGTGCCGACGAGCCGAGCGGCAACGAGGCAAGCGACGCCACCGGGGGTAGTACCTACGAGCCTAGCGGCGATGAGGCAACCGGCGCCGCCGGGGGTGGCGGCGAGACAAGCGGCGACGATCCTAGCGGCGCCGCCGGGAGTACTGCCACCGGGACAAGTGGAGCCAAGAGGCCGCGGAAGGCAAGGCGCCAAAACACGGTCGGCACCGGCAGAGACACAGTCAAAGAGGTGGACCCCGCCAGTGGTTTGCCGGTGGAGCCTAAGGATGTTGCCAAGGGGTACGGCAACCAATTGGCATGTATCCTCCGAGAGGTCATCAATCTCAACGAGACGGATCTCCGAGCTGAGAGCAAAGCGCATTTGCGAGCCCAGCTCATTGCGAGGTTGCACTCACGATACAAGTTCCTAGGCGACTACGCCTCCATTGATGAATCCAAGAACATTGTGAACTCACAAGCCCTCTTGAAGTTCACCAAACACCTCAGCAGCTATAAGTAGATGGTGCGGAAGATGATTGCTGACGGGAAAGGTTTCGAAGAGGTCCACTCTGCCTTTCCGCATGTCTCCCAGGCGGACTTTGATGCTTTTGTGGCCAATGAAGAGCTACAAGCAACGAAGAATCGCAAGTTGTGGGGGAAGGAAATGCGGGAGCTTAACATCGGCAACCACAACCTTGGGAGCCGTGGGTACGAGGGAAAGGAGCCCTATTGGGCGAAGGAGGACGATGCGTATGTAAATGCCGGTATTGAGAACCCCTGGCTCAAGTACAAGGACCCGCTTGAAAGAAGATTCATCAGGTCGCGGTACCATAAGAAGAAACTAACCGGGGAACTTGTCACGGACCCCAAGGTCGTAACCGACATAATTTGGTTCACGAACGACCAGAAGGTCCTGTCGTTGGAGAAAAAACTGGTAAGCAATTTACCGGTTTTATTAGATCAAGTATCGTTCATATAATAGTAGCAACATTTCTAAATGGTTCACGTTTCTTCCGCAGGAAGAAGAAAGACAAAGACTTTCTCAAGGTGACGAAGGCTCCTCGTCCCAGGCGTCGATGGGCAGGGTAGCATGGGACAAGCCTCTCGTACGGGCGCTAAACATCGTCAATGAGCATTCACCTACGAGAAGGCCGCATAGAGGCCGTGTGGCTGGCGCCGGTACAGGCCACAAGCATGATCACTATGGCTTGTCATCTGCGGCCGATAAAAATGCGCGTAATGAGAGGAAGCAGCGGGAGGCGGAGGAAATGAGGGAGTCAATCCTAGCCCAAGTCCAAGCTGGTTTGGTACCGCAATTGGTACCGCAACTCAAAGCTACGCTCGTACCTGAAGTCAAAGCTGAAGTCGCCGCTTCAGTCCAAGCAGATTTCAACGCTCTACACGCGTGGTATGAGGGTGGCAAACAAGGCCCCCCCCCGAAAATGCAAGTGCTTAGCTTCAACGGCAGCAACTCGATGGTGCCGCCGTCCGCCGGCAATGACAATGTTATAATGGAGACTCCTCCGGCCGCCGGCAATGTCGCTGGTGCTAGGGATTCACCGTCTATGCCGGGTAGCAGCCCCTCCGTCACTTGCACGCCCGCCGCCGCATGTGCTGGCCCGTCGACATTAGCCGAGCTCAACGCCCTCACGGTAATTAACTAATGTGTACATCAAGTTAATATATTAGTTTCGTCATCCTTGCCCTCTCTCTAACGCCATACACATGTTCTCGCAGGCGCTCTCAACGCCATGCACCTTCTCGATGAGAGTAAATGACGAACTCAAAGACGTCGCGAGGGGGTCCATCCTTCGGCCCCTGGATAAGAAGTGGCACACACGAGATATGGCGGATGACGTTTACCGGGTTGAAGTGGATCGGGCATTACCGGGCTATGAGGATTTGTTTCCTCCTAATCAACCGCATGGTGCCGATGACGATAGCCCGTTGAATCCGGCCTCACCGAAGGGTTGGGTACTGCTATGGCCGAAGACCCTAATTCGGATCAACACCTACTCGGGGTCGACGGCGAGCAAAGACAAGCACCTTGCGGCGCCACATGTCGGCGTCCCTCCACGACAGCCCGGCGGCGCCCGTGGTCATCGCCCCACCGGAACGGCCGGCTGCGCCGGAGGTCGGCGCCCCACCACAACAGCCAGCTGCGCCAGAGGCCGAGGAATACGAACGTGACAACTTCCAATGGGATATTCCTACGTCTTCACAAGTTGTCCATGAGGATGCGCCGGGCTTGAAATATGTGTGCTCCAAGAAGCTGTTCGATTCTCAAGAAACGGCTGAGGAGGAAAATCCTGAGGAGGTCGCCACCGCCGCCGTCAAAAATATGTTGAGCCCAAACACACTCCGTGCTACGGCCACTACGGCGATGGAGGGTCCATCAGTACAACCCAAGAAGAGGAAGAGGCAAAATAAGAAGGACGCCCAAGACAAGGCGGCGGCGGCCAAATCCAAGGACAAGGTCCCACTCCTTGACAAGTTGCCAAACAATTGGCGACCTCTGCATCACTTGGGTCAACCGATGCTGCCGGAGCATGTCGTGAAGAAACTCACCCCGGATATGAGGAGCTTGCATGAGACTGTCTTGCATGTGGAGAACCTTCTTCTCAAATCAAAAGATCCTGGTTACCCTCTCTTGGTGGAGAAGGTGCCAACTGGCATGAACTTCGTCGAGAAGTACCCCGCGGACTTGTGCTTCATCCGGTTCAACGACATCTTCAGCATCTATCGCATGCAAGCGCTCCACTTTAGTGTGGTTCGCCTAGTTGCTCTTAGCTTGTCCGCCCGGATTGTTAAGGAGGAGACGCCGACCATCGCGATAATGGACCCCTTCTATATGCGGGAGAGCATCATCCGCAACGGCGGGGATCGGGCGATTGCCACCCAGCAGGTCGAGGATTTCATGCTGGCGAACATTAAAAAGGGCGCCATTCTCATCCCTTACTTCCCCGAGTAAGTAATCACTCGCTAGTCCCCCATTACCATTCTATTCTATATCTCCATTTGCATTTCCAACGGTTAATCCGTGTGTTTTCCGCAGAGACAAGTTCTGCACCCTCATCGTCGTGCACCCGCAACACTCGCATGCAGTCTATCTCGACTCGGGTAGGGACCACAAGAAAGACTACACCCACATCAAGGCCCTTCTCAATGATGCTCTCACCGGCTTCGCCAACAAGGCGAGCCCCCTCAAAGTAGAGAGGAAATCCCGAGGAGGCTTGGTCTTAACCCACACAACCAACTTCCCCTGCCTCGGGCGGTCGACGCCCGACAATGGGATGGATGCGTGGTACGCCATCCTTCGGATGCGAGGAGTACATAAAGTACGCGAGATGACATGTTGCTGCCGAGAGAATCTCGAAACAGGTTTGCAAACATGGCGGATGTCCACGATAGAGAGATTAGAAAGAGCCGGGGTCGCATCCAGGCAGTTCATTTGCACGATAATCTCGCAGGATGTCAACAATAGGTCCGGCGAGTTCTTCTACGGCTATGGTCTACCACCTAATGACGAGATAGAACTCCGCTTGGAGATGTCGCGTGATGAGAGGCCGTTCAACTCGCTTGAGGGCTGCCGTCCATTCCCCCTAGGCGTACAACCTGATCCTACGACGGGAACACTTGCTAAAGCTTGAACGATATGTCCTTGAACTTCCGTATTGTAATAATTGCTATATATTCCCATAGAATCGACTAGTTGCTTTTATTTAGTTGTATGAATGTGCATGTGAACATGTGTCTATAGTTTCATTTACTTTGCTATATATTTCAAGATTATGGCGTACATAGCTTAATAATTATTTGCATTTACTCGACCACTACTTGCCTCGTATTTGGAGTTCGCCGATGATTAGAATGTTCGGTCAATCGTACACTCGGGGGTGGAGCCGGTGAGCCTTGGTGCGACGGCCACAAGTATCAATCTATTGTGCATCCTACCTAGCCTCACTGACTCCATCCCTGGATGTTAATATTTGTTTCGACCGATAAAGTATGAGGCACGCTATTTAATTCATACTACTTGTCTTCTATTTGAGTTCGCACTTCTTAATTGCATTGGCCGATGATTAAAATGTTCGGTCACTTGTACACTCCGGGGTGGGGCCAGTGAGGCTTGGTGTGATGGCCACAAATATCAATCTATTGTGCATCCTACCTAGCCTCACCGACCCCATCCCTGTATGTTATTATTTATTTCGACCAACAAAGTATGAGGCACATGCTATTTAGTTCATACTACTTGTCTCTTATTTGAGTTGGCACTTGTTCATTGCATTGGTACTAACGTTTTACTTGTCTTGTGAATGGAGATGCCGACGACATATGTCGTGTACAAGGGGAGGGTTCCTGGAGTCTACGACGGCCGGGAGGACTGTCGGAGACAGGTGCACCGTTTCAGCGGCAACAGCTACAAGGGATACCCCACTAGGGTGGAGGCGGAAGGAAGATACGCCCGTTATCTAGCGGGAGAGATGAGGGACATGAGGAGGAACCGGATGAAGACCATGGCCTTCGTGATGATGGTCATCATGACCATGTTGGTCATGTTCTATGTGATTGTAGTTTAGGTTAGGACCTACATTGTGAGGTGTATGACGATACTTGTGACGACTATGTACCAAGACTTCTAACTTTGTGAAACTTTGTTGTTCGGTGTTGCATATGCACATGTGTTGTATGAATCAACATTCCGAAACGAGACTTGCGTATTTGTGTACTGATACCGAAATGAAACTTGGCTCTCTATGTGCTTCTCATATTGCATGTAATACTCGTATAAATATGAACTGCGTTGTAAATATATACTGCTGTCAAATATGTATTGTAATATGCTGGAAAAAAGCTGAAAAAAGAATTTTCGAATTTATTGCCGGCGCACCTAAATGACCTACTGCCGGCGCACGTGGCATGCGCCAGTGCTGGAAGCACTACTGCCGGCGCAGCGGATGGTGCGCCGGTGAAACTGGTCCTTTGCCGGCGAAGCGTCGAAGGCGCGCCGGCAGTATCCATCTATCGCCGGCGCACTGCCTGGTGCGCCGGCAGTGGCCATTTATCACCGGCGTGTTCGCACCGGCGGGCTCGTGGTGCACCGGCAATGGGCCTTTTAGGTTCGCCGGCGGTAGGCCTTTTCCTTGTAGTGCCCACTACTTCATCTCTTTCTCCCAGCATCTTCTCTCTCCCGAAAAAACTCGCACCAGGTTCCTCTCACTCGCGTTTTTGCTCAAGAGCTCAGGATTTTTCGATCTCTTTGCTCAGCCCAGATTTCTGTCTGAGATTTGGCACATTTGCTCTTCGGTATGTGACTCCTCCGATTATCCAAGTAGAATTTTGCTTGGTGGGGTATATCTTGAATATTTTGCTGCTGTAGGTAACATGTTTAGTGAGCTTGCATGCTTGTTCTAAGTTGTATAAACTAGTTTTGATGCATGATTAGTACTCTAGCAAGTTCCTATAGTAGTTCCCTTGATTATATGTCACCAAATCAAATTTTATATTATTTGTTGAAAAATTTCAGAAAAGAAAGATGAAGAAGTTTAACTTTGGAGAATTGTTCAAGAAAGGAACAACCAGCACCGGGAGGCCTTCTAGGGCCGCCACCCGACTTAGGCGATCGTACAATGAGGATATCATCGCGCCTACCTTCGTGCTCGAAGAGGACAATGGGGCTCCTAATGCTTCATCCTTCCCATGTTATGATTTTCTGACAAATGCAGGGATATTGGATGATTTCTTCACCCTTGTCAACAAGGCGGGCTTAACCACCTACGTGGGAGACGAAAGGGAGCAATACTACATGCTCACCAAAATTTTCGTCGAGAGCTTCAAGTTCAACAATACGCAATATGAGCCGACAGTTGCATTCAAGATCTATGGTAATCCTGTTACTATGGAATTGGAAGATTTTTGTCGTGCATTGGATATTGCCCCTGTAGGTATAGCAAGAAGGATTGATGACAACCCCCGGGACTTGTTGGAGCTTTATCGAGGGATCACCAATGATGATTGTCGCACCATTCAGCGTGGCAAGATAAGGAACATTCAACTTCCCGCCATTAAATATTTTGCATATTACATTGCTACTAGCATTCTTGGTAGGGAGAACACTAGCAATATTTCTAGTTACCATCTTGCTTTCTTGAATATTGCACTTACTGGACGGACATCTTATCATCTTGGTTCTCTTATTGCTCGCCGCCTAACTAACAGGGGGCCTATTTTTGGAGGAACTATTGCATTGCGCGTTTTAACACATTTAAGACTTCCTATTGATCCTAACGATGTGCCATTAACCCCTAGGAGGCTTGACATCGCTGCTATGAAAAGCCATCATTTTGTTACCACTGATTCCACTTTATATAATATGGTCTATAGAATGTTGTTTGCTGACGGGGATGAGAAAGAAATCCCTCTTCCCCAGCCAGGTTTGTTTTGTATTGACAGGCAATCATGGTCGCGCACTAAGGAGGAGGTGGATGAACATATGAAGATACAAGATTTCCACCAGCAGCATGACTCCGAGGACGCCGAGCCCTCCTATGACTACACCATCACGTATCCGGGTGCTTCTTCTAGCACATACCCGGAAGATGGTCCATCTTCGTCGTACTACGGAGATACTACCTCATGGGGTCGATGGGATTGAACTCCACTTAGGCCAAAAGCCTAAGCTTGGGGGGAGGTTCCCCAGGTTGTTATCTAACTTTCATTAGTTGAACACTTTTCGAGCTGAGCAACGTAAGATTTTTGTAAAAATCGATTTCTGTACTGCTGTCAGGTTTTGGCAGATTTCTGCCATCTCGCTTTTCTGTGTTTCTTTTAGTTTTCATTTTCTTGTTCTTGCTTTGTTTCTTTCTTAAAACACAAAAAGACCAAAAATATTTCTGCTGTTTCTCTTCACCATTTGTTTATCTTGGTTTCTTGCATTTGTTTCGCTTTATTTGCTATTGCTAGTTTGCTATAAGAAAACCCAAAAAGATTTTGCTTTGTTCGCTTGTTTCCTTTTGTTCTTGTTCTCAAATTCGAAAACACCAAAAAATATTTGCTGTTCTTCTTTGGTTTGTAAAGTTCATCTTGAGTTCAATGGTCTTCGGTGGCTGGAGCGTGGTTTTCATTTCATATTGTCCAAGGTACACAAGTGAAAGGCAATAATGACGATCTACGACAATTGGATTGTGGTGAGAGGCTGGTATGAACTCTATTTGTTTTCATTTTTGTACATATACTCATCCATGTGAGCATGCTTAGTTGGTTCATGTGAGGTATATGTTATTTGAGAAAGTCTAGTAGTTTATGATCTCTCATGTTTAGCTCCAATTTATTAATATGAGTAGCATGTCATGGATGTTTGCTTGCATTGTTTTATTCATAAGTAAGTATGGCATTGTGGTATCCTCCTCTGAATAATTCATTTATATCGACTTGGCACATGCTCACGCATGCATATGACTGAACAAAAAGTCAATTAAGCCTCGATGATCTATATTGCTTCGAGTTCTTGTATCATTTTTATGCCTCCGTTAATTTATTTTGCCGCAAGCATGATTATGACGATTCTTGCTCTCTTGATTTGTCGCTCCCTAGTCTATTGCTAGCCTTCACTTGTACTGAGCGGGAACGCTGCTCGTGCTTCCAAACACCTGAAAACCAAGTTGTTCCAAAGTGTCCACCATAAATACCTATGCATGGCATTTCAAACCATTCCAAGTAAATTCTCATGCGCTACCTTTAAAACCTTCAAAATATTTCTCAATTTGTGTTTATGTTTCATAGCTCATGAGGAAGTATGTGGTGTTTAGCTTTCAACCTTGTCATTTACTTTTGACGGACTCTCATATGGACTAGTGGCACATCCGCTTATCCAATAATTTTGCAAAAAGAGCTGGCAATGGGATTCCCAGTCCCGAATTAATCAACTTAAATAGACACTCCTCCATGGTATGTGATTGTTGGATGGCACCCGAAGGATTCGGTTAGCCATGGCTTGTGTAAGCAAAGGTTGGGGGGAGTGCCATCATCATAATAAAACTAAAATAAAAAGGCACTCCTTCATGGTATGAGATTGTTGGCAGGCACTGATACGTCTCCGACGTATCGATAATTTCTTATGTTCCATGCCACATTATTGATGTTATCTACATGTTTTATGCACACTTTATGTCATATTCGTGCATTTTCTGGAACTAACCTATTAACAAGATGCCGAAGTGCCGCTTGTTGTTTTCTCGCTGTTTTTGGTTTCAGAAATCCTAGTAAGGAAATATTCTCGGAATTGGACGAAATCAAAGCCCAGGGGCCTATTTTTCCACGAAGCTTCCAGAAGTCCGAAGGAGAGACGAAGAGGGGCCACGAGGGGGCCACACCCTAGGGCGGCGCGGCACCCCCCTTGGCCGCGCGGCCCTGTGGTGTGGGGCCCCCGTGCCGCCTCTCGACTTGCCCTTCCGCCTACTTAAAGCCTCCGTGACGAAACCCCCAGTACCGAGAGCCACGATACGGAAAACATTACCGAGACGCCGTCGCCGCCGATCCCATCTCGGGGGATCCTGGAGATCGCCTCCGGCACCCTGCCGGAGAGGGGAATCATCTCCCGGAGGACTCTACACCGCCATGGTCGCCTCCGGAGTGATGAGTGAGTAGTCTACCCCTGGACTATGGGTCCATAGCAGTAGCTAGATGGTTGTCTTCTCCCCATTGTGCTATCATTGTCGGATCTTGTGAGCTGCCTATCATGATCAAGATCATCTATATGTAATTCTATATGTTGCGTTTGTTGGGATCCGATGAATAGAGAATACTTGTTATGTTGATTATCAAAGTTATGCTTATGTGTTGTTTATGATCTTGCATGCTCTCCGTTATTAGTAGATGCTCTGGCCAAGTAGATGCTTTTAACTCCAAGAGGGAGTACTTATGCTCGATAGTGGGTCCATGCCTGCATTGACACTAGGACGATGACGAGAAAGTTCTAAGGTTGTGTTGTGCTTGTTGCCACTAGGGATAAAACATTGATGCTATGTCTAAGGATGTAGTTGTTGATTACATTACGCACCATACTTAATGCAATTGTCCGTTGCTTTGCAACTTAATACTGGAGGGGGTTCGGATGATAACCTGAAGGTGGACTTTTTAGGCATAGATGCAGTTGGATGGCGGTCTATGTACTTTGTCGTAATGACCAATTAAATCTCACTATACTCATCATGATATGTATGTGCATTGTCATGCTCTCTTTATTTGTCAATTGCCCAACTGTAATTTGTTCACCCAACATGCTGTTCGTCTTATGGGAGAGACACCTCTAGTGAACTATGGACCCCGGTCCAATTCTCTTTACTTGAAATACAATCTACTCGCAATACTTGTTTTTACTGTTTTCTCTGCAAACAATCATCTTCCACACAATACGGTTAATCCTTTGTTACAGCAAGCCGGTGAGATTGACAACCTCACTGTTTCGTTGGGGCAAAGTACTTTGGTTGTGTTGTGCGAGGTTCCACGTTGGCGCCGGAATCTCCGGTGTTGCGCCGCACTACATCCCGCCGCCATCAACCTTCAACGTGCTTCTTGGCTCCTCCTGGTTCGATAAACCTTGGTTTCTTTCCGAGGGAAAACTTGCTGCTGTGCGCATCATACCTTCCTCTTGGGGTTGCCCAACGAACGTGTGAAATACACGCCATCAAGCTCTTTTACGGCGCCGTTGTCGGGGAGATCAAGACACGCTGCAAGGGGAGTCTCCACTTCTCAATCTCTTTACTTTGTTTTTGTCTTGCTTTATTTTATTTACTACTTTGTTTGCTGCACTAAATCAAAATACAAAAAAATTAGTTGCTAGTTTTACTTTATTTACTGTCTTGCACTCTATATCAAAAACACAAAAAAATTAGTTTACTTGCATTTACTTTATCTAGTTTGCTTTATTTACTATCGCTAAAATGAGTAATCCCGAAGTTGAAGTTCGTTCATTTAAGCAACAAGGGGGAGAATGTTTAAAAGATGCTTGGTATAGAATTAGTGATGCCCATAATAGGTGCACTAAGAAACACTCCACCACTATCCTACTCAGGAATTTTTATGTTGGTATCTCTAGCTGGAATAGATATGTTCTTGATTGTCTCGCAGGAGGTAACTTCCTAGGTGCTCCCGCTTTAGAAGCTAGCTGCATTATTGAGAGTTTATTTGGAACACCACCTGTTAATGAAACTAAAAGTGAAACCTCCCTTGAGGATGTTATGAAAAAATTGGAAACCATAGAGAAAAATTGTAGCATTGAAACTAAATTGGAGATATTACTGGATAATACTGATAAACTTGATAAAATCCTAGGAGGAATTAATGAAAGAATTGCTACTCTAGAAACTTGTGCTATCCATGATAATCAAACCCATAGAATTGGTAAACTTGAAGAAGCTATGAGAAAATTGGGTTCAACTTTTTCTTCTCTTAAATTTAATGAGAAAGCTTATGTGGGTAAGGAGCAAAAATTCATGTATGTCTCTAAGGTGCCTAAACCAAAGAATTACTATAGGCCTAAAATTGATAAAACTCCCAACACCGCTGGTAATGATGTTGATGCTTCATCTCTCGATGTTACTTGATACACACTTTCGCGCCTAGGCTGAAAGGCGTTAAAGAAAAGCGCTTATGGGAGACAACCCATGTTTTTACCTACGAGTACTTTGTTTTTATTTTGTGTCTTGGAAGTTGTTTACTACTGTAGCAACCTCTCCTTATCTTAGTTTTGAGTTTTGTTGTGCCAAGTTAAGCCGTTGATAGAAAAGTAAGTACTAGATTTGGATTACTGCGCAGTTCCAGATTTCTTTGCTGTCACGAATCTGAGCCCACTGCCCTGCAGGAAGCTCAGAAAATTATGCCAATTTACGTGCATGATCATCAGATATGTACGCAATTTGAGCATTTTCATTTGAGCAAGTCTGGTGCCATTTTAAAATTCGTCAATACGAACTGTTCTGTTTTGACAGATTCTGCCTTTTATTTCGCATTGCCTCTTTCGCTATGTTGGATGAATTTCTTTGATCCACTAATGTCCAGTAGCATTATGCAATATCCAGAAGTGTTAAGAATGATTGTGTCACCTCTGAATATGTCAATTTATATTGTGCACTAACCCTCTAATGAGTTGTTTCGAGTTTGGTGTGGAGGAAGTTTTCAAGTATCAAGAGAGGAGTATGATGCAACATGATCAAGGAGAGTGAAAGCTCTAAGCTTGGGGATGCACCCGGTGGTTCACCCCTGCATATATCAAGAAGACTCAAGCGTCTAAGCTTGGGGATGCCCAAGGCATCCCCTTCTTCATCGACAAATTATCGGGTTCCTCCCCTGAAACTACATTTTTATTCGGCCACATCTTATGTGCTTTTTCTTGGAGCGTCGGTTTGTTTTTGTTTTTGTTTTGTTTGAATAAAATGGATCCTAGCATTCACTTTATGGGAGAGATACACGCTCCGCTGTAGCATATGGACAAATATGTCCTTGGTTTCTACTCATAGTATTCATGGCGAGGTTTCTCCTTCGTTAAATTGTTATATGGTTGGAATTGGAAAATGATACATGTAGTAATTGCTATAAATGTCTTGGGTAATGTGATACTTGGCAATTGTTGTGCTCATGTTTAAGCTCTTGCATCATATGCTTTGCACCCATTAATGAAGAAATACATAGAGCATGCTAAAATTTGGTTTGCATATTTGGTTTCTCTAAGGTCTAGATAATTTCTAGTTTTGAGTTTGAACAACAAGGAAGACGGTGTAGAGTCTTATAATGCTTTCAATATGTCTTTTATGTGAGTTTTGCTGCACCGGTTCATCCTTGTGTTTGTTTCAAATAAGCCTTGCTAGCCTAAACCTTGTATCGAGAGGGAATACTTCTCATGCATCCAAAATACTTGAGCCAACCACTATGCCATTTGTGTCCACCATACCTACCTATACTACATGGTATTTTCCCGCCATTCCAAAGTAAATTGCTTGAGTGCTACCTTTAAAATTCCATCATTCACCTTTGCAATATATAGCTCATGGGACAAAATAGCCTTAAAAACTATTGTAGTATTGAATATGTAATTATGCACTTTATCTCTTATTAAGTTGCTTGTTGTGCGATAACCATGTTTACCGGGGAACGCCATCAACTCATTGTTGAATTTCATGTGAGTTGCTATGCATGTTCGTCTTGTCTGAAGTAAGGGCGATCTACACTGAGTTGAATGGTTTGAGCATGCATATTGTGAGAGAAGAACATTGGGCCGCTAACTAAAGCCATGATTCATGGTGGAAGTTTCAGTTTTGGACAAACATCCTCAAATCTCTGATGAGAAAAGAATTAATTGTTGTCAAATGCTTAAAGCATTAAAAGAGGAGTCCATTATCTGTTGTCTATGTTGTCCCGGTATGGATGTCTAAGTTGAGAATAATCAAAAGCGAGAAATCCAAATGCGAGCTTTCTCCTTAGACCTTTGTACAGAGCGGCATAGAGGTACCCCTTTGTGAAACTTGGTTAAAGCATATGTATTGCGGTGATAATCCAGGTAGTCCAAGCTAATTAGGACAAGGTGCGAGCACTATTAGTACACTATGCATGAGGCTTGCAACTTATAAGATATAATTTACATGATGCATATGCTTTATTACTACCGTTGACAAAATTGTTTCATGTTTTCAAAATCAAAGCTCTAGCACAAATATAGCAATCGATGCTTTTCCTCTATGAGGACCATTCTTTTACTTTCAATGTTGAGTCAGTTCACCTATTTCTCTCCACCTTAAGAAGCAAACACTTGTGTGAACTGTGCATTGATTCCTACATACTTGCTTATTGCACTTATTATATTACTCTATGTTGACAATATCCATGAGATATACATGTTACAAGTTGAAAGCAACCGCTGAAACTTAATCTTCTTTTGTGTTGCCTAAATACCTTTACTTTGAATTATTGCTTTATGAGTTAACTCTTATGCAAGACTTATTGATGCTTGTCTTGAAGTGCTATTCATGAAAAGTCTTTGCTTTATGATTCACTTGTTTACTCATGTCATACATATTGTTTTGATCGCTGCATTCACTACATATGCTTTACAAATAGTATGATCAAGATTATGATGGCATGTCACTCCAGAAATTATCCGTGTTATCGTTTTACCTGCTCGGGACGAGCGGAACTAAGCTTGGGGATGCTGATACGTCTCCGACGTATCGATAATTTCTTATGTTCCATGCCACATTATTGATGTTATCTACATGTTTTATGCACACTTTATGTCATATTCGTGCATTTTCCGGAACTAACCTATTAACAAGATGCCGAAGTGCCGATTCTGTTGTTTTCTGCTGTTTTTGGTTTCAGAAATCCTAGTAAGGAAATATTCTCGGAATTGGACGAAATCAAAGCCCGGGGGCCTATTTTTCCACGAAGCTTCCGGAAGTCCGAAGGAGAGACGAAGAGGGGCCACGAGGGGGCCACACCCTAGGCGGCGCGGCCCCCCTTGGCCGCGCGGCCCCGTGGTGTGGGGCCCCCGTGCCGCCTCTCGACTTGCCCTTCCGCCTACTTAAAGCCTCCGTGACGAAACCCCCAGTACCGAGAGCCACGATACGGAAAACATTACTGAGACGCCGTCGCCGCCGATCCCATCTCGGGGGATCCTGGAGATCGCCTCCGGCACCCTGCCGGAGATGGGAATCATCTCCCGGAGGACTCTACACCGCCATGGTCGCCTCCGGAGTGATGAGTGAGTAGTCTACCCCTGGACTATGGGTCCATAGCAGTAGCTAGATGGTTGTCTTCTCCCCATTGTGCTATCATTGTCGGATCTTGTGAGCTGCCTATCATGATCAAGATCAT
The DNA here is from genome assembly GCF_022539505.1 of Lolium rigidum. Classification (NCBI taxonomy): domain Eukaryota; kingdom Viridiplantae; phylum Streptophyta; class Magnoliopsida; order Poales; family Poaceae; genus Lolium; species Lolium rigidum. The sequence goes on from NC_061514.1 coordinate 337,323,405, forward strand.
CTATATGTAATTCTATATGTTGCGTTTGTTGGGATCCGATGAATAGAGAATACTTGTTATGTTGATTATCAAAGTTATGCTTATGTGTTGTTTATGATCTTGCATGCTCTCCGTTATTAGTAGATGCTCTGGCCAAGTAGATGCTTTTAACTCCAAGAGGGAGTACTTATGCTCGATAGTGGGTTCATGCCCGCATTGACACCGGGACGATGACAAAAAGTTCTAAGGTTGTGTTGTGCTGTTGCCACTAGGGATAAAACATTGATGCTATGTCTAAGGATGTAGTTGTTGATTACATTACGCACCATACTTAATGCAATTGTCCGTTGCTTTGCAACTTAATACTCGGAGGGGTTCGGATGATAACTCGAAGGTGGACTTTTTAGGCATAGATGCGGTTGGATGGCGGTCTATGTACTTTGTCGTAATGCCCAATTAAATCTCACTATACTCATCATGATATGTATGTGCATTGTCATGCTCTCTTTATTTGTCAATTGCCCAAGCTGTAATTTGTTCACCCAACATGCTGTTCGTCTTATGGGAGAGACACCTCTAGTGAACTGTGGACCCCGGTCCAATTCTCTTTACTCGAAATACAATCTCTCGCAATACTTGTTTTTACTGTTTTCTCTGCAAACAATCATCTTCCACACAATACGGTTAATCCTTTGTTACAGCAAGCCGGTGAGATTGACAACCTCACTGTTTCGTTGGGGCAAAGTACTTTGGTTGTGTTGTGCAGGTTCCACGTTGGCGCCGGAATCTCTGGTGTTGCGCCGCACTACATCTCGCCGCCATCAACCTTCAACGTGCTTCTTGGCTCCTCCTGGTTCGATAAACCTTGGTTTCTTTCTGAGGGAAAACTTGCTGCTGTGCGCATCATACCTTCCTCTTGGGGTTGCCCAACGAACGTGTGAAATACACGCCATCAGGCACCCGAGGATTCGGTTAGCCATGGTTTGTGTAAGAAAGGTTGGAAGGAGTGCCACATAAACGTGCAAATAATTCATGGGAGCCGCTCTTGAAAGTCCGGTTGGCAAGGTAGTTGGTGTACCCATTACCATTCGTTGACAACAACAAACACCTCTCAAAATAATTTTACTCCTATTTTAGAAATGAAAAGCTCTAGCGCATGTTAATCCCTGCTTCCCTCTGCGAAGGGTCAATCTTTTACTTCTATGTTGTGTCTCCATTATTTCTTTGAGCACTATCTTGAGAGCACAACTGTCATTCTTAGTATAATATGCTTGTCTCAAAATATGATTGATTGTGGTATAACTTTGATGCTTTTATCTTTGACAATCACTACTTCTAGTCTTTCTATGAACTCCGGAGGTGCTCGGGCATTTATGTTTTGCCGATCAAATACGGGCAAGCGAGATACCACTTTATCATACTCTCTTATGAACATTGCAATCCTGCTTATATACATGATTCATGATGCTTATTATTAATTGTTGGTACCTCTCCATGATTGACATAGCTGCCAGATGATCTTATTTGCATGTATCTCATTTTGAACTGTTTAAGTATTAGCCATAGCATGAGAATATATACATCATATGAGCAAATGTGTTCGTGAAAGTTCTTTTATCGCTCAGTTGTTAACTGAATTGCTTGAGGACAAGCAATAAGCTAAGCTTGGGGGGAGTTGATACGTCCAAAACGTATCTACTTTCCCGAACACTTTTGCTATTGTTTTGCCTCTAATTTGTGTATTTTGGATGCAACTAACACGGACTAACGCTGTTTTCAGCAGAACTGTTCCGTGTCTCCTTTTTGTGCAGAAATTCAACTTTCGGGAAAATCCTCGGAATTTATGCGAAGGCCCTATTTTCCCGGAATATCGACGGAGCCGAAGGACAAGTAAGGTGGAGGCCCGAGGGCCCCACACCATAAGGCGGCACAGCCTAGGGGGGCCCGCGCGGCCCTATGGTGTGGCCCCCTCGGCCGGCCTCCGACGCCCTCCTTCGGACTACTTATCGGCCTCGACCTAAAAACGCATGGAGAGAAGTCGAAGTCGCCAGAAACCCTCCGTAACGCCGCCACATCGCGAAACTCCGTCGCGGGAGCCGAAGTCTCCGTTCCGGCACTCCGCCGGACGGGAATTGGAGGAGATCATCGCCATCATCACCGCCAACGCCTCTCCATCAACCAGCCATGTTTCCCCCATCCATGAGTGAGTAATTCCCCCGCTGTAGGCCGAAGGGGATGGTAGGGATTGGATGAGATTGGTCATGTAATAGCATAAGATTGTTAGGGCATAGTGCCTAGTGTCCGTAATTGGTACTTTGATGATATTGTTGCAACTTGCTATGCTTAATGCTTCTCACTAGGGCCCGAGTGCCATGATCTCAGATCTGAACATGTTATTGTTTCATCATGATATTCATTGTTTTATGATCTTACCTGCAAGTCGTATACACATGTCGCTGTCCGGAACCAATGGCCCCGAAGTGACAAGAATCGGGACAACCGGAGGGGATGGTAGTGATGTGAGGATCACATGTGTTCACGGAGTGTTAATGCTTTGCTCCGGTACTCTATTAAAAGGAGTACCTTAATATCCGAGAGATTCCCTAGAGGCCCGGCTGCCACCGGCTGGTAGGACAAAAGATGTTGTGCAAGTTTCTCATTGCGAGCACGTACGACTATAATTGGAACACATGCCTATTGATTGCTTTGTACTTGGACACCGTTTTATTATTATCTCGCAAATGCCCCGCTATGATTGTTACATGAGTTTCTCTCATCCATGTAACGCCCGTTCATCCGTCCCCGTGCCTACGTATTTTAATCCTCGCTGTTTACTAAAATCACTACTACTCGTCTTTGTTACTCTCTGTCTGTTATTTCACTACTGCTACTGCTATAAAACTGTTACTACTGATAAACTCTTGCGAGCTAGTATGTTTCCAGGTGCAGCTGAATTGACAACTCCGCTGTTAAGGCTTTCAAGTATTCTTTGTCTCCCCTTGTGTTGAATCAATAAATTGGGTTTTACTTCCCTCGAAGACTGTTGCGATCCCCTATACTTGTGGGTCATCAATGGATATATGGGATAAGTGCACAAGCTCATCTATATGAAAAACAAAAATGACTTTGACCCAAAACAAACATGCATGATGGTGAGAAAATTTTTCTTGGCCACACATTAGAGGTTAATGGTACTACATACTAGAGGACATAGATCAACAATTGATACAACCTCTTAGTGCAAGATTTAGCCAAAAATCTAAGCATGTAGTACAACAAAAACACATGTATGAGCCTAAATTACAGACAAAATACGCGGGAAGAGGGGCCAATACCGGAGGCCATGGAGGAGGAGAGGTTGGGGAAGGCTCCCACGGAGCCGATCTGGCCGGAGGAGGCCGGGGCGGCGGCCGGCGCGGCGGCTGTGCGAGCGAGTGTTTTGGGGGCGCTGGGGGTTGGGGAAGCGGTGCGCTGGGAGGAGGAGAGATGGGTTCGACCCAGGCTCTCGTGAAGAGGTACCGGCCACGGGCTGGCGGTAGTACCGGCCAGGCCCCGGCGGTACTACCGGCCTGGCCAGGCCCGAGTCGGCAGCCTCCCCCCTTTAAAAAAAACACTTGGGCTGTTTTTTTTTTTTTTTGATAAAAAATGGTTTTGAGGAGGACACCTCCTCCTCCAATTTAGATTTTTACAAACATGAGTTTTGATATGCAATTTTATCATGAGCTTGTTCAAGAGATAGAATGTTTTAGAGGTGAGAGAATGGCTTAGGATGGACACTCTAAGAGAGGTATGGTACTCTGGACTCAATTTTGCAAGGATCAAATAAAGAGAAAACCAAATATTGAGCAAATTCCCATAAGAACATGAAAGACCAAAAAGGAGCAACTCATTAAGATCCAATTAAGAACAACTCTTCACAAGAAGAGGTAGGTGGCCTAGGCCACCATATATGAGTTATAAGGTATGGCACCGCGAAGATATATCTTGGGCTCAAAACCAATACTCATAACTGAAGCTCACATATCATTAATTGATATAAAGGGAATGATCTTTCTTAATGTTGGCATTATGGGGGGAGGGATAGCTCAATAATTTAAACCGCACTCCCCCTATTTCCATGCCCACACCTAAACAAAATAGAAGTTGAAGAATAGGTACGTATGCAAATTGTTCAAACCAAGCTACTTGAATCTATGATATTTAGCTCATTCCTCAAGTAACAAAATCTTGCTTCATCAAGAGGCTTCATGAATATATCTGCAAGTTGGTCATGGGTACCAATGAATGACAACTCAATATCACCCCGGGAGACATGATCTCGAATGAAGTGATCCCGAATCTCAATGTGCTTCGTTCTTGTGTGTTGTACGGGGTTGTATGCAATCTTTCTGGCACTTTGGTTGTCACATAAAAGAGGCACTTTGTCACAAGTGACACCGTAATCCTTTAAAGTTTGCTTCATCCATAAGAATTGTGTGCATCCTCTAGCGGCCGCCACGTACTCGGATTCGGCGGTAGAGATAGCTATACAATTTTGCTTCTTAGAAGACCAACACACCAAGGACCTACCAAGAAATTGGCATGCCCCGGAGATTCATTTCCTATCATCCTTATCTCCCGCCCAATCCGAGTCCGTATAGCCAACAAGTGAGAATCCATAACCCTTTGGGTACCATAATCCAAGTCTTGGGGAATGAACCAAATATCTAAAGATTCTTTTGACCGCCACTAAGTGGCTTTCTTTAGGAGCGGCTTGATACCTTGCACATACACCTACACTCAACACAATATCCGGTCTAGATGCGCAGAGGTAAAGCAAGGAGCCTATCATGGAGCGATATACCTTTGGATCCACGTCCTTACCACCGGGATCAAGAGCAAGATGGCAATTGGTAGCCATTGGGGTCTTTGCACCATTCAAGTCCTTCATATTGAATATCTTGAGCATGTCTTGAATGTACTTGGCTTGGCAAATGAATGTTCCTTCTCTCAATTGCTTGATCTCAAATCCAAGAAAGAACCTCAATTCACCCATCATGGACATCTCAAACTTGTTGGTCATAAGCTTTGAAAATTCTTCATTAAAAGCTTTATTAGTAGAGCCAAAGATAATATCATCAACATATATTTGGCAAATGAAAAGCTCCCCATCAACGCTCTTAGTAAAAAGAGTGGGGTCGATTAGCCCGAGTTGAAATCCACGGTCTAGTAACAACTCTTTAAGGTGCTCATACCACGCACGTGGGGCTTGCTTAAGGCCATAGAGTGCCTTGTCGAGTTGATAGACATGGTTAGGGAACTCGAGATCCTCGAACCCGGGAGGTTGCTTAACAAAGACCAACTCTTTTAGAGGTCCATTAAGAAATGCACATTTAACATCCATTTGTTGCAATTTAAAGTTATGGTGAGAAGCATATGCAAGAAGGATATGGATGGACTCAAGGCGAGCCACGGGAGCATAGGTTTCACCGAAGTCAATGCCTTCCACTTGAGAGAAACCTTGAGCCACCAATCTTGCCTTGTTCCGAATGACAATGCCATGTTCATCTTGCTTGTTCTTGAATATCCACTTCGTGCCAATAACATTGTGACAATCCTTGGGCTTCTCTACTAATCTCCGTACTTGTTGCGCTTGAAGTTATTGAGTTCTTCATGCATAGCATCCAACCAATCCGGATCTTCAAGTGCATCAAAGACTTTCTTTGGTTCCACCATGGAGATGTAAGCTTGGTGATCACTAAAGTTGGCTAGTTGTCTCCGGGTGGTCATTTGCTTTCTCAAGTCACCAACAACTTTGTCAATAGTGTGACCTCGAAGTTCCAAAGTTCTTGCAACTCTTATTTTGCGACGGGCTTCAATGTCTTCAAAAGAGCTTTGAGACATCACTTGGTCTTCTTGACTATTTTGATCCCCGTCTTGACCATTAATTTGAGCTTGCTCAATTGCTTGAGTTTGCTCTTCATCATGAGGTTGATCTTGGACACCACTTGGGGTTGCACCATCATCATTGGGTTGTTCTTGATCAACACTTGGTGCTTCTCCATCAATCTCATTAGGTTGATCTTGCTCATGAGAGGGAGGGTCTTGAGCTTGTTCTTTGATTGGTGTAACATTGTCCACAAGATTCAGAGCTTGTTGAGCTTGTGAGGATGAGGGCTCCACTTGAGTAGAGCATAGTCCTTCCCGAGGGGCCACACCGTGTCCCTCAATGGGGAGGTGAAATCACGTTCCCATTCTTACTATGGCGTCTTGAGGTATTTCATCATCTGCACAAACATCAACTTGCCCCACTTGGGAGCCATCATTTTCTTTGAATTTCACACTACAAGATTCAATGACAATAGCCGAGACTTTGTCAAAGATTCTATAAGTGTGAGATTCGGCACCGTAACCAACAAAAATGCCCTCCAAAGCTTTAGGTGCAAATTTAGACAAACGAACTCCTTTGATTTTATAGAAACACTTACAACTAAATACTCAGAAGTAGGAGATATTGGGCTTGTTTCCGGTGAGGATTTCATAAGGAGTCTTGTTCAAGCCCTTGCGGAGATAAAGCCGGTTAGCGGAATGACATGCGGTGGAGATGGTTTCGGCCCAAAAGTCATATCGGGATTTATACCCCGACAACATAGACCTTGCCATATCCATGAGAGTCCGGTTCTTCCTCTCCGCAACACCATTTTGTTGAGGGGTGTATGCAGCGGAATATTGATGGCTTATCCCCTCATCACTAAGAAAGTCATTGAGTGTGTAGTTCTTGAACTCGGAGCCGTTGTCACTTCTAATTGCCAATATAGTGAGGTTGTGTTGACGTTGCACCTCGGTGACAAAGTCGATGAAGATTTGTTGAGTTTCATCCTTCTTCTTGAGAAAGAGAACCCAAGTATATCTTGAATAATCATCAAAAATAACCAAACAATGTTTCTTCACACCAAGACTTGCATGAGTAGTGGGACCAAAAAGGTCCACATGAAGGAGCTCCAATATTCTCTTGGAAGAGATGATGGTCTTGCTTGGATGCGGAGAATCATGCATTTTACCTTCAACACAATCCCTACAAACATGATCTTTGGCAAAACAAACATTGTCCTTTAGTCCCACAATATGGTTTCCCTTGTGGAGACTTTGCAAAGTCCTCATGTTGACATGGGCCAAGCGGCGATGCCACAACCAACCCACGTCCGCCTTTCCGAATAAGCACATCACATTTGTAGTGATTTTCCCGAAAAGTCAACCACATACAAGTTGTTTTCAACGTACCCAACGAAAGAGAATTTTAGAGTCTTGCTCCACAAGAGAACCACAATATCAATATCAATGAAGACGGCGAAACCCATCTTGCCTAGGGCATGAACAGACAATAAATTGTAACCAAGAGTCTTGACAAGCATGACGTCCACAAGAGTAATGATGTGTGCAACCACAACCTTGCCAAGACCCAATACCTCGGATTTGGAGTTGTCACCGAATGTAACGATCCACATGTCCAAGTTAGGCCTCAACTCCGTAACGAGGTCCTTGCCGCCGGTCATATGACTTGTGCAACCACTATCAAGCACCTATTTTGATCCTCCGGCGGCATAGTCCTACATGAGATCAAGTCTTTGTTTTAGGTCCCCATTTTGGAATGGGTCCTCTTTTGTTAGTAACAATGGTCTTAGGAACCCAAATAGACCACGCAATATAACCATCATATGGACCAACATATTTAGCATAGACATCTCCATAGTAATCATGGAATAGCACATAATGAGGGTTATATTTCCCCGCAAAATTATTATGAGTGGTATTGTCCCTAGTGACATCACCACCCACAACATTTTTCTCCTTTGCTTGTGCGGGCTTGGCCTTCTTGTTCTTGTTTGTGTTAAGCCCATATCCAATCCCCTCCTTCCCATTGTTTGATCTTTGATTGCTCAAAAGATCATCCAAAATTTTCTCACCTTGGGGAGGAAAGGACTTAGCAAACTTGGCCTTCAACCTAGTGTTCTCCTTAATAACATTCACATGATCACAAGAAGAAAAAGAATGAATAGGCATATCATTTTTAGTTAATTTAATTTTAAGTTGCTCATGTGACTTGGTAAGGGTAGAGAATTCACTTTCTAAGGCCTTGTGAGTCTTTTCAAGTTTCTCTAACTCCTTAGTTAGTTTAGCATGACCAACACCAAATTCAACTTTTTCCTTTTTAAGCACATTAGATAAGGCAATAGCATGATCACGCTCTTTAGTGAGGTTGGATAAGGTTTCATTGTGAATTTTCTCAATGGAAGACAACTTTTCCTCTAAAGCTTCTCTAAGCTCTTGTTCTTCCCCGAGAGCTTGAGATAACGCACCAATCGGCATTTTCTCTCTCAAATCTCTCCTTGAGATCAAGGAGATCATTGGCATGTGCAAGCCTATCCAAGATAACTTGGACATGATTTTTTGGGTTCACCTTGCAAGTTAGAGATAAATTCATCCAAGCTAATAATTTATCCCTTTATCTTGAGACTCTCAAGATCACCTTCCGAAACAATAGTCTTGGAGATGGGTTTGGATGAAGTAGTTACCTCGGAGGTCTTGACCATGAGGCACTTGTTGAGGTTGAATGAGAGGTCCTCGTTGGGAGATTTGAAGAGAGATGTCATAGGGGTAGAGGCACTAGAGGCCTTTTCACTTAATGTGTCTTCGTGAGCATCTTCTTCATCTCCGGAAGTGAGAGCATGAGAGGCCTTGACCATGAGACATCTTGCATTTTTGGAGGAGTCCTCATTGGGAGATTCAAAGAGAGATGATGAAGGTGTAGAGGTGATAGCAATGGCGGCCACCTCACTTCTTGAGTCGTCTTTGTCATCTTCTTCTCCGGAAGAATACTCCTCATGGGCAATCAACACATACTTTGATGGCTTCTTGGTAATGTCATAGCCACTTTTCTTGACAAATGGCTTCTTGCGAGGAACCTTTGACTTGTACTTGAGGATGAGCTTTCCACCATGATCTTCTCTATTCTCATATGGGCACTCGGCAATAAAGTGATCTTGATTGCCACAATTATAACAAGTTCTAACTCTTGGGCCCTTGGCATCTCCTCTTTGGTTTCCCTTTAACTTGTACTTGGAAGGATCTCTCCAAAAGGATTTTGTGAGAAGAGCAATATGACCATGTAGATCACGTTTGAGTTCTTCGGAGTGTCCTTCATACTTAGTTTCCATCAAATCTTCATCATCCGCAACACTAACATGTGCCTTCAAAGCAAGGTTTTCACTTCTCTTCATCCCAATAGCCCGGGCACGACTATCAACCGCAATCTTTGACTCAACTTTGAAAGCATCCATTTCTTGCATGACATCATTGGAGGTCATTTGCTCAAAGTTGTGCTTGATCTTGAGAATCCTTAGATCGGCCGGTTCAAAGGGTAATAAGACATTGATGTACTTCCTCTTGATCCAATCATCATCAACATAAGTGGCACCAAGGTCTCGAAAGGATATAGCAAGAGCCTTGAGACTGCGGTACATATCCCGATGATGTTCACCATCTTCCATGTAGAAACCTTAGGCTTTATTGCTAACCTCTTGGAACTTATTTTGCCTCATGCTTGAGCTTCCAAGGAATACTTCGGCGAGAATATCCCAATCATCCTTGGCGGTTGTTTCTTTCTCGATGTAGGGTCTATCATCCTCACTAACGGCTTGTTGAATCATATATAAGGCGGTGGCATTGAGTTGGCAATCAGCTACTTCCCTACGAGACAAACCATTAGGATTGTGAGGCTTGTATCCTTCAACAACAATTATCCATAGTTCAATAGATGAGGAATTTAAATAAGACTTCATCTTGGTTTGCCACAAAGAAAAAGCATTAGGATTAAGTGATGGTGGATCTCCTCGTGGATTAATGCGAGGGTGAGGAATGGGAGGATCCGGAGAATACACGAGCGGAGGAGCAACCGTCGAGTACACTCCGGTGGCATTAGGATCTAACTTGGGAAGAGACTCACCACTAGTCTCTCCATCCTTGGTTTCGGCCTCCGTAGAGGCACCAAGGGAGGTTTTATCAACAATAGGAGTGATAACCTCGGTAGTGGTGGTAGGAGGGATAGGAGGTTTATTGGCTTGCATAAAGCTCATCACCATCTCCCTTAATTCACTTATAGAGTCATTCATCGAGGAGATTGATGATTTCAATTCCTTGATGTCTTCCATGGATGCGGGCTCCCCCTCATCGGCCATACTCTCTTAGGCGGTAAAGCTCGAAAAAGAGCCGAGGCTCTGATACCAATTGACAGGATCGTATGACACCTAGAGGGGGGGGGGGGTGAATAGGTGCAATCTCAAATTTTTAATACTTTTTCAAATTAGGCTTGACACAAAGGTAAATTCTCTAGATATGCAACTAAGTGAATTCACCTATATGACAAGATAGCAAGCAACAATACAAGATACACGTAGTAAAGGCGGTGAGAGGATAGAGGTAACCGAGGTGGAGCACACGGAGAGACGATGATATGATTCCCGTAGTTCCCTTCCTTTGCAAGAAGGTACGTCTACGTTTGGAGGGGTGTGGTGACACGAAGTCCAACCAATGCCACGAAGGCTCACCCTATTCTCCTGTGAGCAACGCCACAAAGGCCTAGCCCACGCTCCACTAAGCGGTTGCCTTGAGGTCGCAACCGGCACCTTTACACGAAGCTTGGGGCACACATCCACAACCAAATTGGAGGCTCCCAAGATGTAACCATGAAGCTTTACACGAAGAGTAGCTTCGAGGTCACCTCACAAAGATCCACTAAGAATGTTGATGAAACACAAATCCCTTTGGTGGAAGAGTAGATCTAGGTCATCTCTAGCAAATCCTCTAGTATGGTGAAGTTTGGGTGGAGGAGTAGAGAGATCTAGGCAAAATGGAGCTCAACAATGGTGTCTCAGATTTTGGGGAAGAAGTGAGTCAAAGAACCACTGGAGAAGAAAGGGGTATAAATACCCCCGCAAGAAACAGCCGTTGGAGGTCTTACCGGTAGTACCGGCCAGGTTGGGCTGGTACTACCGGCTGCAGTCGAATGGGCGCGGCCACTCGGAGCAGGCCCCGTGGCCAGGAGCGCGCGGGCCGGGAGGGGAGACCGGAGCCTCCGGCCGGGGTACCGGTCGAGGTAACGCCGGGGCTCCAAACTCCCCTGGCAACCATTTGTGGCACACGGGCCACTTCCGGTACCTCGGGCGGTAACACGCTCGGAGCCTCCGGCCGTGGCCAGGCCGGCGGTACCGCCTGAGCCTCCGGCGGCGGCTCCCCTTCCTCTTTTTTCCTTCTCTTTATTTCTTCTCTTTTCTTCAATGCTCTTCTTCTTTTGTTTTCTTTCTTTTCTTTCTTTTCTCTCTTCCAGTCTTTCTTCCAACAAGTCCAAGCAAGAAACACATTTCATTAACCGAAATAGATTCTTCAAGCTCTTCAACTTTTCGGCACAACGATCATCCCTTTATCCTTCAATTCTTATACAACAAAATTAGTCGGATAGAAATATTGTCATCAACACCAAAACCACTTACTATAGGAGATAATCCGATGAAGATCGTCGGATTTCATTGCCACTAGTGGCACAACTAGTGAAAACAAAACCATGACATTATTGGCATGTTGCTTGTAAGAAAGAATGGGGATCAGTGGAGACTTTGCACGGACTACCGTTAGTTAAATGAGTTGACAATTAAAATCAAACACACTCTTCCAGTAATTCATGAGCTCTTGGATGAACTTGCGGGGTCATAGGTGTTCATCAAGTTAGAATTACGCTCAGGATATCATCAGATCAGGTTGGCTGCAGGGGGGAACATAAAATAGCCTTTCAGCAGCTTTGGATCTACCAATATATCAACATACATTTGTAAAAACTAATGCCTCTGAAATTCGAATGGGAGTAGTTCTTTTGCAGGCAAGCCATCCTGTTGCATATCTTATTAATCCAAGCACCAAGTCCTCAAAACCAAACTTGATCAACTTATGAAACATAATGGTTGGCTATTTTGTTTGGCATTGACACAAGGAATTTGAACTACATATAGAAAATAGGAGTTTGCTACACTTGTCATATTGGGCATTGTTAAAGTAACAAGGATGCTGATAACGATGAGAACACATCATTAGCATAACAATGGTGTTAAACAAACCCTACCAAATGATATACTAGGATATCACATTATCACGTACTGTTAGTAGAATCGTAATGTTGTTAACATATACTTGCGTCCTTAGACCATGAGAATGTCGAGTGCCTTCATACCAGAAGATTTACTTTGAGGATGGGTGATCATTATGATGATCTTCGGGAACTTCGGAAATGTATATATGTCCAGGGACTTGATATTTCAAGATTGATATTTGCTCCTCTTGGTGATGGACAGATAGGCTCAGGGCTCTCCCGGTATTACAATCTCCATCATCGCCTGGCTAGACATAGTGTCATATGATCACATGGATATCAAAATATTAAACGAGAAAAAGAGAACAAACTGGTAACTAGGATAACTTGATACTGTGATCAAGTTGTTGCTTAACAAGGATACATAAATATCCCACCTCGGGTTTTTTATGTATCGTAAAGCAAAGGAAAATATATATGCAGACAAAAGGTTCACTCAATACTATTCGTGTATGGGTAGGATTCAATATGGATTCCCACATCCCTCTATTAATATTAATTATATACGAGAAGAAGTTCCGGATCATGTCTACATATTACCGAACCTGCGACATCATACGCTTAAGGTTCATCAATGTGTTGAGTACTAGATGTGTTAGGAGGATGTGTTAGGAGCATGAGAGAAACACATCAAAATAGTTTGGTGGAATCGAAAGTGTATCAGAGCGAACCCGGAATAGTTTTGGAAACCCGCAAAAGTCTCGGAGTACCCTAAATGACACCGAAATATTTGGGAAGCTTGCGTAATATTTTGGAACCTTCCAAAATGTCTAGAGAGGCTGCATGGACTACCCACTTGGGCCACTTGGCTAGGCCCAAGTGGGAGCATACACATGGGTCGGAGTGGGGGCCAAGGTAGGGCATCCCACCTTGCTTGGGGGCAAAGAAAGGGTGGCTAGGGTTTGTAGATGATGATCTGCATGGGGTTTGGTTGTGCGTATGATCAAAGTTTATTGTGGGCTTCGAGATCTCCAGATCTTGTGTTTCATACACCCCACATGTTAAATAGTAAATTGAATAATCCTGCTTGATGATAACATATGTACCTAACGGTTTGGCTTGACAACCTAGCAGGCACGCTAAAATATGCAAAAACCGGTAGAGGCGTCTAACTTATTTTTGCATGATGAATATGTGATGTGGTATAGGCTTCGGCATTTCACTAAGATTGAATGATATGCTATATGATGTAATTATTTTTTGCATGTCATGCCTGTAATGGTACGACATTATGGCATGAGTCATATGATTTTCATTTGTTCGACATGTGTGTCAAACTTCATGTAATGCATTTATTCTATTAGCTACAGAGAGAGATAGCAATAGCTATATTTGCGAGAACATAAATATGATGATGTTGCAACGGTGGACCTCGATTTTGTGACATACGTGAAAGAAGGTTTTCTCCGCCAAAGGTGTTGAAGGAAGGGGGATCGGTGTCTAGAATTTCTTCCATGCAAAGGGCCTACGCCATATAACAGAATATTATATATTGCCTATAATGTTTATCCCTTTGATGCAGCTTGTTTGATGCATATAGTCAGATTTTATAGGGTGATCCCTCAATGGAAATATCAAGTAGTTAGCGTTAACGGAGTGTAACACTGCCTGGAATAATTGTCACTTCGAGGTGCCCCATGTCTCATGGGTACGACAGACTTGTCGCGTATGAGGCGGGTGTGAACCGTTCGCACAACAAGAACAGTTTGTTGTCTTGATGTTCTATAAACTTTGCATTGAGGGGGTTTAAGGAGTATTAGTAGTATTTTAGGAGTCTGTATTAGGTTATATTTCCTTTCTTGTACCTCAAGTATTATGTATCATTTTTTTTCCATTGGGCTATCAATAGAGACAGGTTGCTCTCATAACATTCAACACATACGATGCAAAAAACAATGATGCCCTTCACATAAAATTCTGGATGCTCCTATTATATATGTTCAGTTGGAGTACTTATGGTTATCATGGAGTTCCTATCTCTTTAAGAATTCTAGATGTCCAACCTCGCTTGTCATCTAGGCCAGCAAAATGGACCATGAAATCTCCATCTGAATAAACCCCTACAAAATCAGTATTCAATGAGCAACTATGCAGATCAAAATGTCAAAGTATCAAGTAACAAAACCTATCTGGTGAGAATTTACAAAAAAAAAAAAAAGATCCATGCACCATATAAACATGAACATCGACAGATTTCTATAAACAAAACCAGGAAAGATTTTACGTACATCAAGGATTGTTTGAAATTATTAATTCTGTATTATGATTAGCAATAAAAGAATATTTTTTTGAATGTTGACCTTTGTATTTTTTCCATGTATCTTAACTTAGAAGATATCAATGAATTTTTTTTTTTGTTTCTTCTAACACAAATTGAATTTCAGGGTGACATGTCGAAGAGGTGTTTGATGATCCAATTGTGGAGTTACGTGCACTAGCCAGTAAGCCGCTTCGCCCCAAACCTCAACACTCCCCTTATGTGCAGCTCTCTAAAGCCTAAACATTGATCGGAAGTAGGCATTCATTTTTTAAAAATCTCACATGTGTGCCTCCCTCTCATCCCGGTTCTTCAACTCAATACCACTTGATTATGATACATTTTTTAAAATCCTGCATGCTTTTTTATGACTAACAAACTCCTGGTTTAATGCAGTTTCTTTTTTTTTCTTTAGAGGGGGAAGACCATGTATTTGGAAATATAACACATCAGCCACATATATCATGTACTTAGTTAATACTAGAATGCGATGTTTTTTGCTAGAAAGTATTAGTATCATTTGTTGTGTAACAGGTACCAGTGTACCACTTCAATTAGTGTCTGCTAACTTAAGTTTTTCCAAAGCAAATGAAGCATTATGGGCACTCAATATGAGCATAGTAGATAATGAGATATCTAAATAACACTTTTGAAAGTCCAGTCTTCAATATCAGTTGAGTGGCTCTTTCACTTTTAAATGAAATGCTTGTAGAAGATATGTAATGAAGAGTGAGTAAGAATATAAGTAAACCTTTCCATGTAGTGGACGGGTGGAAGATCAGGGCGTGAAGTGATTTCCACATAGCCATCCAATTCCAAGGGTATGAGTTGAAGAGGCACTGCATTTTTGCTATATGGACGTGTGCTTGCATTTCTTCAGGTGATAAGTGATCTATGATATGCTTAAGTGCGAAATTATCTCCACTTTTTGTGGAACCAAATTGTACAAATGATGAATGGTTCCACCATGTATCCAAAAATCTCTCACTCCATTTTGACCTCCTTACGAAGAACAGTCCTGCATGAGAAGGAGAGCATGGTTAATATTTGATGGATGAGCGGTTTGTATCTATTTTTGTGCAGAATTTGCTGCCTATCAGATCAGAAAATTAAGGTTCAACTATGGTAACGAAACAATGAGAAAAATGGAATCATTTATTCTGAATTTGTATTTCTAAGTATGCGCCCTGTGATATTAATATGATGTATCTCGGTGTGTATTATGTTGCTCTGTTTGCTGCTCTAGGATATAGGTCTGGATCAGCCTCATCGCAAAAATGAGGTAAACAAAATTATCCTATGCATGTTCTGAAGATACAGCAGTATGCTCGTCAGGGAGGAGATCGATCAGACCACACAGGACCCAGGAGACAACCACTAGTCTAGTGGAGTGGAGTGGAGTGGAGTGGGGTGGAGTTCTTTTTGACTCTTTTAGCTCCATGATAACAATGTATATAGAGTAGTAGAGGATCTTTCTATCTAATCAAAAGACAGAAACGATTGTCCTTTCCTCAAAAAGGAAAAGGTCACAGTAGTAGGTGCTGAGTTATCTGTGCTAATGAGTGTGACATATGACAAAAGTTGCCTTGCAAAGTGATTTTGATAAAAAAAGTAAAGTAGAGCCTGTACATAGAGGTGAATAATGTGCATGGTTTCCATACCGGCGTTAACTCCATTGATATCCTCCGTCAGAATGAGATCAGGGGATGTATGAAAATCACTATGCCCAATCACCGAAAACAGAATCGTCTCCTTGGGTACAAGCAATCAGAAGAGAATTGTATTAGTTCGAGGAACTCTAGAGTAAGCATCAAATAGGATTAATCCAGTGCTTCTTACCAACGCGATGTCCGGGTTAGTGACAAGCGTGTCCTGAAAATTATTAAGGATCGATTAATAAACAATCGAGATTGGTTCACAGGACTAAGAGCCGTTGCATAATTTTTTGGCGCGACTCACCGCGTCATTCCAGAATAGCCAGTGGTGGCGGTGCAGGTGGGCGCGGAGGGCGAGGACCTTGCTCCAGGCGGGCGGGCGACTGCGGTCGACGGCCTCGGGCGGCAGCACGGCGAGGCCGTACCCATGCACGGCCGCGTAGGCGCGCCTGTTCTGCGCGGTGGCGTTCAGCATGCCGCGGAAAGACCGCCCCCGCGCGCCACGGCTCTCGTCGGAGAGCGTGACGATGGAGAAGCTGAGCCGGCGTCCGGCGAGGGGGGTGTGACGGGCGGCGAGGGACAGGCACCGGCGGCCGAGGGAGTTGGCGCGGCGGAAGATGACAGCTGATAGGGGTGGGAGGAGGAAAAGGAGGAGGAGGGGGATTAGGAGAAAGAGGCGGCGGTGGCGGCGGAGGCGAGGACGAACATGCGTGGGGCGGCGCGGTCGTGCGGCCATGGGAGGTCGTCGCCGGTGCCTGTGACAGCGCTTGGATATTTCAGGCTAGTCTGCCAAGGTCATGTGACGTTTGGAAGCTGGCGGGCTGGCGGCAAGCAGATATACAGAGAAGCAATGTGGAACGAATATGCTCTAATCTCTGGACAGTACTAACTTAAGACTTGTCCTTACGAGGAACAGTATTTCAGAAGAATTCTTTGCTCGCGACAGTATACTATTCCGCGCCGATTCAACGAACAAGCTTGTCCAGTTTGAACGGATTGTTCCTCGAGCTAGCTGGACGACAACAACGGCATAATTATCGTTATGAGACTAATCAGTAACCTGAACAGCTATTCCAGTCAGACATCACATCACATCACATCATGACCCGATACGTAGTTATCTTACGGCCGTCGCTGACAAATTTGCTTAACTTGGATCATCAAGCTATCCTTGTGCTGATGTAAGATTGAGAATCATAAGCAACGACCTTGCCATAATAAACTACTATTCAATCCTATCCACTTCGGGATCATTTCCTATGATATATGGAATCTATTATATACTAAAAGCAAAATGAGGGTTTTTTCTTCCAGGCACCATGTTAATTCACATATGCTAATAAAATATAAGCCGATGATATTAATTATAACATCTAAGATTAAAAGATAATAAGTGTTACATGCAACAACATATGTGTGTAGGATAACGTTGCATAGAAAACAAAAATTTTCCTACCGCGAACACGCAATCCAAGCCAAGATGCAATCTAGAAGACGGTAGCAACGAGGGGATATCGAGTCTCACCCTTGAAGAGATTCCAAAGCCTACAAGATGAGGCTCTTGTTGCTGCGGTAGACGTTCACTTGCCGCTTGCAAAAGCGCGTAGAAGATCTTGATCACGATCGCTTCCGGCGCCACGAACGGGCAGCACCTCCGTACTCGGTCACACGTTCGGTTGTTGATGAAGACGACGTCCACCTCCCCGTTCCAGCGGGCAGCGGAAGTAGTAGCTCCTCTTGAATCCGACGGCACGACGGCGTGGTGTCGGTGGTGGTGGAGAAATCCGGCGGAGCTTCGCTTAAGCGTGCGGGATGTGGTGGAGGAGAGAGACCGCTAGGGTTTGGGGAGAGAGGGGGTTGGGCGCCGGCCCTCTAAGGGGTGCGGCCAAGGCTGAGCCAAAGAGTGGCTGCCCCCTCCCTCTCCTCCTCATTATATAGGTGGAAGCCCCAAGAGTTCTAGTCCAAGTCTTCGAATAAGACCCCAACACTAAAACCTCCCATATGTGGGAAACCTACTCAAGGAGGGAGTCCCACTCAAGGTGGGACTCCCACCTTTCCTTGAGGTGGGGTGGCCGGCCACCTCTAGGTGGAGCCCACCGGGACTCCTCCTTTAGGGTTTGGCTGGTCAAGCTTGTGGAGTCCTTCCGGGACTCCACTTTCCATAGTGCGTTTCTTCCGGACTTTTCTAGAACCTTCTAGAACCTGCCATAAATGCACCGGATCATTTCCAAACTTGGAATATGACTTCCTATATATGAATCTTATTCTCCGGACCATTCCGGAACTCCTCGTGATGTCCGGGATCTCATCCGGGACTCCGAACAAATATTCGAACTCCATTCCATATTCAAGTTCTACCATTTCAACATCCAACTTTAAGTGTGTCACCCTACGGTTCGTGAACTATGCGGACATGGTTGAGTACTCACTCCGACCAATAACCAATAGCGGGATCCGGAGATCCATAATGGCTCCCACATATTCAACGATGACTTTAGTGATCGAATGAACCATTCACATACAATACCAATTCCCTTTGTCACACGATATTTTACTTGTCCGAGGTTTGATCTTCGGTATCACTCTATACCTTGTTCAACCTCGTCTCCCGACAAGTACTCTTTACTCGTACCGTGGTATGTGGTCTCTTATGAACTCATTCATATGCTTGCAAGACATTAGACGACATTCCACCGAGAGGGCCCAGAGTATATCTATCCGTCATCGGGATGGACAAATCCCACTGTTGATCCATATGCCTCAACTCATACTTTCCGGATACTTAATCCCACCTTTATAGCCACCCATTTACGCGAGTGGTGTTTGGTGTAATCAAAGTACCTTTCCGGTATAAGTGATTTACATGATCTCATGGTCATAAGGACTAGGTAACTATGTATCGAAAGCTTATAGCAAATAACTTAATGACGAGATCTTATGCTACGCTTAAATGGGTGTGTCCATTACATCATTCATACAATGACATAACCTTGTTATCAATAACATCCAATGTTCATGATTATGAAACTAATCATCCATTAATCAACAAGCTAGTTAAGAGGCATACTAGGGACTTCTTTGTTTGTCTACATATCACACATGTACTAATGTTTCGGTTAATACAATTATAGCATGATATATAAACATTTATCATAAACATAAAGATATAAATAATAACCACTTTATTATTGCCTCTAGGGCATATCTCCTTCAGCCTCCCACTTGCACTAGAGTCAATAATCTAGTTTACATTTGTAAAGATATAACACCTTGGCCTTCACGGTGCTTTATCATGTTTCGCTCACGAGAGAGGTTTTAGTCAACGGATCTGACATGCTCAGAACCGTATGTATTTTGTAATTAATTTGCGTCTCAACGCATCACTTATTTCCAAATGAGTCGGCATTAAATATGTTTGGTCTTCTGGTGGAACCTTAATTCCGCGGTTTGAAATATGTCATTAATATTGTCACACACAATATAACTTCAAAGTTCTGACTCTGTCGGAAATACACCAAGTTCTCAAAGAACCTCTTGACTTAACATCCTTTGTCATTGTCAAAACAATGACATACTCTGCCTTCTTTTGTAGATTCCGTTACAATATTTAGAACTCTTCTAAATCTAGCATAGACAACTTCTAGCTCATTGTGCTACCTTTTAAACAACACTTAGTCTAATTTGAGATTGAAATTATATTTTATATGTGACAAAACCAATATCGGTGTAACACCTTACAGCGATTTGTTTGTCATTTCTTCATACAAAAAAATATATATATATCCTTAGTTCTTCTAAAGTACTCGAAGGATATTCTTATCGTTGTCCAATGATCATCATATGAATCATTCTGGTATATGCTCATAACACTTTATAGCACATGATATCTGATTGTGTACATATTATTCGTGATCTATAATCACTCATGTGTTTTTACTCATTGAGTGTCGGATACACTCAAGTCTTGTTAAACCTTCACATGACAAGAACATTTTCTTAATATTTCTATATTGAACTACTTCAATATCCATCATATGTACTTTGACTTAAACTTATTTATGTGTTTCAATCTATCTTCATAGATCTTGACACTAAATTTGTTTCAGTCCATATCCTTTCATTGAAGTTAATTCTCAATGAAACCTTTTTAATCAAGTATGTAATTACATCATTTATAACCAACTATATGTCATCTACATAAGTATTATAAATATGTCTCAGCGCTCCCACTTAATCTCTTGCAAATGCAAGCCTCTTCATCGTCTCTGATGAAATCAAAATCTCTTTGACTATTTCATCTGGTGAAGATTCAACTCCGCGATACTTACTTCATCCAATTGAAGTTCGTATACCTATCTAGTATTCCACGGACCAGACAAAACTCTTGGTTGTATCTTGTATACACCTTTAATACACACTTCGATAAGTAATGTATTTTGCCATCCTTCTAACATATCTCATAAAAGAAATATGTAGTGATTACTAGAATAATCCATATAGACTATAAGCATTGCTACGGAAGATCTAATCTTGTCGTAGTCAACTCTTTGAACTTTGTCGTAAACAACTTTTCGACAAGTCAAGCTTTTTCAAAGATATTTCATCCAAGTCCATCAATTTTATAGATCCATTTACTTTCAAAAAGTATTCATCTATCTTGGATTTGATGGCGTATAGCCATTTTAACGGAGTCAGGGCCCATCATAACTTCTTTGTTTGTAGTTGGTTTATCATTGTTCAAAATCAATCCTGTGTCCACAAATCATTTATTTGATCACAAAGTAAACCATACCTACAAGGTTCAATATGTACTTCGATCTCCATGGCTAAAAACACTTTGTAGTCATGAGAGCCATGATCGTCGTGGCCGCTTCCGAAACCAATTCCGATGCTGCGCTACTCTGATCATTATGCTCAGGTTCATAAACCTTATCAAATTATATTGTCCTCCCACTCAAATACTTCACTCGAAACAATTTCTCGGAAATAAGAAACATTGCCAAACACTTTTGTCTTTGTCTCGTGGGAAGAATTCCCAATTAAATCTCTGGGATAACCAACAAAGACATTCATCCGATTTTGGTTGTAAACTCTTAGACCAAAATTTAAAGAAAAGACTATTAGGGTTTATACCCATACCATAACTTGTATGGTGTCATTTCAACGGATCATGATGATGCTCTATTTAGTGTAAAAGCGGTAGTCACTAAAGCATAATCCACAAAAATATAATGGCGTCATAATATTTTATCTCATCATTAATCCAACAAGGTTTGGATACATATCTCGGATACTATATCATCATTATGATACTCCAAGAAATGTGAGTTGTAGAACAATTTCATAACTCTCTTAGATGTTCGCTAAAACTCGTAATTCAAATATTTCCACCATGATCCAATCATAGATATTTGATTTTTCTATTACGATGATTTCCACTTCATGCTGAAATTTATTTGAATCCTATTCAAATGTTTCAAACTTTTCCTTATTGAATATATCCACACATATACTCAATTCATTGTTTGAAAGTTTTCATGAAGTAGAAGAATCTTCTGCACACAACTATGCCCAGTGAACCACATATATCATTATGTATGTTTTCACTAAGTTAGTTGCCCGTTCAACTCTTTGGCCTATGAACGGTATTTCAGTCATTACCTTTTAGAAAAGATTTTGCAAGTGTCAAACGATTCAACAAATCGAATGACTCCAAAAATCCATTTGCATGGAGTTCCTTCATGCGATCCTTTCTAACATGACCTAAATTGCGGTTCCACAAATAAGTGGAATTCAAATCATTTGCCTTATGGCATTTTTAGCGTCGGTGTTATGTATGTGTGTTTCACCATTAAGATTTATAATAACTTATCCATCGTACATGGAGTAATGTCATAATTTGAACAACTCATTGTTTTCATTTGACCGAGCAAAATAACAATTATTAAGTTCTTTATTATAAATTCTAAGGGCTAGATAGAATGCCTATCATATTCCTTGTCAGTCACTTAGGCCATTGTATTCTTGTATTGCGTTGTTTTGTATGACACTTCATACCAACCAATATGGTACTAATACCCAAGAATTTCATTGTGTGACTTAACTAGGAATACAACCATAACATGTATATCATTTATATACACCTGAGCTAGACTTTCTAGTCTTTTCTTTTCTTTTGCCAAAATATCTTTTGCAGTTTCTCTTTTAGCTTTCCTCATTATTCAGAAAAACATTGCAACATCAATAACTTCTAGGTTTGTTGGTCAAATACCAATAACCTTGAGGTTCTTACTTTGAAGTTGATCATCATATGACAAGTGTTTCAGATTTCACTATTAGTAAATTTGTAATACGATGAACAATTTCACTCATAATTTTATCCATCAATTCATGATAACTTTACGAGATCATGTCTGTACATGCTAGGCTCATAAAGTTTAAACCTTAGTATTCGCATATGCAAATCTGGCTTGCACCCGTTGGAAGCACACGTAGAATCTATGACACCCGATCATCACGTGATGCTTCGAAACGACGAGTCTTAGCAACGGTGCATACTAAGGACAATCACTTCATGGATATGCGAATATCGTTAGTGCCCCAATAGTTGGAGGATTGGGACGCCTTGCGTCTTCAATCTTCGTACATTCCCATAAAACTTATGAGTTTATGTAGTCTCACCAAATTTATATTCTATCATCTTGCAATAAGGTCTTAGATATCACATATATCTCGTACCTTGATTATTTCTGAAAACTAAATTTTCAGCTCCTTACTTTTCAAACAGATTTGAACTTCAAGTTTCACGGAGACAAGATAACTTTAGGTACTAATTGAAACCATAGCTCTCTGAATCAACAAAGTGAGTTTCACTAAATGTTTGCAATAGGACTTAATCATTTCTTGATTCATTAACAATACGGTACCAATCCGTAAAGTTTCTAGTCAGATTTTAACGAGTATTTCTATCTCAATTATAAGACTAGCGCATAGTAGTAAACGGATGCCAATACTACAAAATTAATTCAAAATACTACTCGGACTATGTTTATGATAATTAGTTCATGTTTTAATCTAATTACTAATGAACTCCCACTTAATACAACATCCCTCATAGTTGTAAAGTGGTACACGATCCAAATCTACTACACCAAAACCGATCATCACGTGAGATGATGTAGTTTCAATGGTGAACATCAACATGTTGATCATATCATCCATATGACTCGTGTTCAACCTTTCGGTTTCCATTGCCCCGAGGCCATGTCTGTACATGCTAGGCTCGTCAAGCAAACCCAAGTATTCCGCGTGTGCAACATGGCTTACACTCGTTGTATGTCGAGTTTATCACACCCGATCATCACGAGATGCTTCAAAACGTCGAACAATGCAACGGTGCATACGAGGGAAGAACACTTTATTATCTTGATATTAATGTGAGGGATCATCTTATAATGCTACCGTCGCGATCTAAGCAAAATAAGATGCATAAAAGGATTAACATCACATGCAGTTCATATGTGATATGATATGGCCCTTTTGTCTTTGCGCCTTCGATCTTCATCTCTAAAGCACGGACATGATCTCCATCATCAACGGGCATGATCTCTATCATCGTCGGCGTAGCGTCAAGGTTCATAGCGCTGTCTTCATGGTTGTTCACCTCATGTAGCAACTATTACAACTACTTTGAAATACTACTCAACATGAAAATTAAAGACAACCATAAGGCTCCTGCCGGTTGCCACAATACAATAATGATCATCTCATGCATATTCATCATCATATCATGGCCATATCACATCACCAAACCCTGCAAAAACAAGTTAGACGCTCTCTAATTTGGTTTGCATATTTTACGTGGTTTAGGGTTTTCGAGTAAGATCTAATCTACCTACGAACATTAACCACAACGGTGATACTAGTGTTGTCAATAGAAGAGTAAATTGAATCTTCACTATAGTAGGAGAGACAGACACCCGCAAAGCCTCTTATGCAATACAAGTTGCATGTCGAACGAGGAGCAAGTCTCATGAACGCGGTCATGTAAAGTTAGCCCGAGCCGCTTCATCCCACTATGCCACAAAGATGCAAAGTACTCAAACTAAAGATAACAAGAGAATCAACGCCCACAAAACCATTGTGTTCTACTCGTGCAACCATCTATGCATAGACACGGCTCGATACCACTTGTAGGATAACGTTGCATAGAAAACAAAAATTTCCTACCGCGAACACGCAATCCAAGCCAAGATGCAATCTAGAAGACGGTAGCAACGAGGGGATATCGAGTCTCACCCTTGAAGAGATTCCAAAGCCTACAAGATGAGGCTCTTGTTGCTGCGGTAGACGTTCACTTGCCGCTTGCAAAAGCGCGTAGAAGATCTTGATCACGATCGCTTCCGGCGCCACGAACGGGCAGCACCTCCGTACTCGGTCACACGTTCGGTTGTTGATGAAGACGACGTCCACCTCCCCGTTCCGGCGGGCAGCGGAAGTAGTAGCTCCTCTTGAATCCGACGGCGACGACGGCGTGGTGTCGGTGGTGGTGGAGAAATCCGGCGGAGCTTCGCTTAAGCGTGCGGGATGTGGTGGAGG
The DNA here is from genome assembly GCF_022539505.1 of Lolium rigidum. NCBI lineage: Eukaryota > Viridiplantae > Streptophyta > Magnoliopsida > Poales > Poaceae > Lolium > Lolium rigidum. Next base: position 337,348,069 of record NC_061514.1, read on the forward strand.
AGAGAGACCGCTAGGGTTTGGGGAGAGAGGGGGTTGGGCGCCGGCCCTCTAAGGGGTGCGGCCAAGGCTGAGCCAAAGAGTGGCTGCCCCCCTCCCTCTCCTCCTCATTATATAGGTGGAAGCCCCAAGAGTTTGTAATGTCCCAGGTTTAGAGACGATCGAGGGGTAGATTTTAGAAAGGGATGTGCATTGCATAGTAAATTCTGGGGAAATTTCGCGCTTTTTAACAAAAACTGCATCGAAGGGGAACAAGTTTCTCTCTCGACACCTTACGGGGTTAGGGTTTCGAGAGTGCGACAAACTTGTTTCTCACTTCACTAGTTTAGGGTTTTGAGAAGAGAGGGAGAGTTCACATAATTGAATTCTAAATGTTATGACATGATTGAATTCAAACCAAGGTTGAATTTGAATTTCAAATTCAAACATTACATAATTACTTAAATAATTCAATTGAGGAAATTCATTAAGTAAATGATCAACAATAAATAAGATGAACAATTATATTAAAGTAAAGCTCATTAGAGAAAACTTTGAGCTTTATTGAATAACACACAATATACATTGTCTTTACATTATTCATAAGGGAAATAAATGAATTACAACACATTACATAAATGGGCAGAATAAAAGAAAGAAAAATAAAGAAAAATTACAATTTAATGATCCTAGACTAAATACTACAAGATCATCTTCATTTGATCTTGAATGTGATGAACTCCAAGTCCATTTTTAATCCATTCTTGATCCCTGCACAAAATTACAGAAAAGAAGAACAAATTATGCCAAGTGGCAAAGCCACTTGGCAGATTAGAAAAGAAGTTAAAATGGTGGATAATATCACAGCTCTGCCGAGCTGATCCACACCAAGCCAGGTTCACGGGATCCGGTGTACACACACACAAGCAGCACACACAGCAGGTGTGCATGCTCACCACCAAGCCACTTGCTTGTGCATGTGGCACAACACACACACGGCATCGGTGAGTCACCCAAAGTAACCGAGACCAAGTCTGTCGACCGGGGAGAGCATATGAGCACCATATATAACCTTTCCAAGTGCTCAAACCCTAGCCATTTGTTCATCCATCGACGACGGCGGTGGTAAGTTCATCAAGAACGACCAAGAACACCAAGAACAGATGAACAGCTAGAGCTGTTCCATCTATTCACAATCACCAGAAATTAAACCAAGACTTCAAGCTTGCTAGGAGGAGCAGGGCAAGCAAAAGACCACCAGAAGCAAAACCTCTACACCAACACTCATTTTCTAGGAGGCTGGAGTGAGGTATACCACACAAAAGCACTGAGCAAGATCATATCTTGCTCATAAATAAGCATATCATGCATCACGGAAGCACGGGAGGGTAGAATACCCGGTGTGTGTCATCATACGGCTAGCAAGCCATGTGGTGCAAGCATAGATGGGTAAGATCACTAGGTAAACATCCTATGGGAACAACGGTTATGCAAATCCATGCATAACTAGAGAAATCCAACCAAGAATGAAACCATAGCTAACCTAATCCACACACTTAGCACCTACGACTAGCTAAGGCCATCGGACATTAGACAAATCATTGTCTATTTGATTTCAACATCAAAAAGCTACTGGAAATCCAATAAATGAATCACCAGACAACATTTGGTAAGCAACAGCAAGCCATCAGATAGGGGAGCCATCCCAGGGCAGCACTTGTATACTGCCAGGGTCACCTCAACCCTTAACCAATTCCAGCAAAGAAACCATGCACGAGATATCATCACCCGAGTAGGGTTCAAAAGGAGGGTTAGGGTACACAACCAGGTGTTGGCATCCATCTAACCCTACCAAATCCATTGAGATGATCATCACTGAATCTCGAGTTCACATCATTTATCCATCTAATCAAGCAAGGATAAACGGATAAATGAAACGAGACAAGCAATTGATGCACCGAGTCTTGCCAATAATCAAATGGATCATGACGAGGCATCAATTGATGCTTAAGCAAGCAACGACACACACCGAGGCCAGGCACTGTGTGATACACAAGAGAGCAACGAGTGAGGCACGGACACCAAAGGGCAGTCTGTTTCAAGCAAGCGGTGATCATATGAACACCGAGAGGCTTGATAGAGCATGCTACTGCATACTAGAACTCATTCTAGGCAATTCACATATAAACGAGATAATTACATAAGCTGAACAATTGCCTCACAGATAAGAGCATCAGGCTTTATAATTGTATCCAGAAGCACATCAAAGGCTTGATGAACCAAAGGATCACAATATACAAGATAAGCACATGACAATTTATCACTGAATCACACTGCTAAGCCAACAGTACAGCTCAATGGAGCATAATCATGAATCTGAACTCAATGAACCAGCCCAGAGGCACTGGCACTTGCAAGTATGCAAGGATTAACCACCACAATCAAGCCAGGGACAAGATTAAGCACACACGGGATGCCCTAGTGACGGTAAGAATGAATAGGTGCATGCCATTAAGCCATGAGCATCAACGATGCTCATGAGCAATCACGGGAGGGCCACGACCGGAGATGAAAATGAACGAGAAATAGCTAGGAAGCACGAAGCATGGTAATCACAGCGGTAAGCTAAGCATAGCAGATTCACAATAGAACGAGCAACATAAGCTATGGCCATGGCGATAGAGCAACCACGGCGGCTAGCCGGAAGCGCCGCGGTAGCACACACGCGAGCACGGCAAGCACAAGCGATAGAGGCGAGGCCGGCGGCGGGGCTAGTCGAACAGGAGCGAGATGCGAGCGAGAGGGAGAGAGAGAGAAAAGAGGCGTAGAACACTCACCGGTGAGGTGAGCCGGCGAACACGGCCGTGGCGGCCACGGCGGCACACGCCGGGCGAACGGCGGCGCCGGCCGGGCCGGGCCGCGGCGGAGAAGCGGCACCGGCACCACCACGGCGAGGCTCGCGGTGGCGATACGGCGCCTGAGGCGCCAGGAAGAAGCCCACGGCTTCTCCAGCGCACGGCGGCGATGAGCGCCGAAGAGCCCGGCGCACCGGAGGGTCGAGGTCGAGCGAACGAGAACGCGAGCGTCGGATCGACGCGGACCACCGTGTCCGCCGTCGAGAGGCGGTTCAGATCCACCTAACCTCACCGGCGGCGACGGCCGGAGTTGGTCGGGGTAAATCGATGAAGGGGCGGCGACGCGAGGATCGCCGAGCCCGTGAGGGCTAGGGTTCGTGCGCGAGTGGGGGAGAAGGGGTCGGTGCGACCGGCCGAGCCACTAGTGGCTCGGGTTAGGGTTAACCCGGCTGGGCCGCAGCGACGGGTGGGCCCGGGGGCAATTCGGTCAATTCATAAATCCAATAAATACAGAACTTGGAAATTATATAAGAAATGCTTAATAGCTCTAAAAAAATAATTAAAAATATGAAAATAGATCAGCATAAAATTCTCTATCATAATAAAATACAAAGAGGAATTTTTGAAGACAATTAAGAATGAGCCTTAATTTGAGGATTTAAATAATCATTTAAATCACACATATAATTTTCAATAATAAAAATAAGTCCATTAATGCCTTTGGACTTTAAAACACCTTGACAACATTTCAAGGTTGGATTTACCCTAAATCAAGTATCTCTAAGATGTTCTTAGTATCTAACCTCTCATAAAATAACAACGACATCGGAAGGAGGGGAAACAAACCCTAAAACTGGAATCATGCATTATTGCTTCTTTAAACATTGCCCTTATCGGACAATGATGCTATTTTTCAGAACAAGAGGACAAGGGTCAGTCCATACCTTCCAAGCTGCAGAACTTTGCGGTGTTCGAGGCAAGTTCATCACTTGCTCATGTCATTTGAGTATTTCTATCAAATTACTTGCAAAGTATTATGGTTATCACTATTGCACAAAAATCAAAACCACTACTTTCATAACTATGAATATGACTAAGTGGTGGGCAATGGAACCATGGATTGTGTTGATATGGTGGAGGTTCCATTGCACGGGCTTGTATCCATCTAGGATTAAACAACAAATGTCGCCGGTGATTCTTGTGCCGTAATATCCGTGTTAACCATAAGATCCGGAGTGGGACGGAGTAGTCAAAAGTGTTTCCACCTCTCGTTCATCAACGGATGCGCTTTACCGTAGACACTTGTATCTGTCAGGGCAAGCGGTGGGCTGGGGAAGCCTTAAGTCCCCACGGCATAGTCCGTAGACACTTGTCGCTCGAAGTGCAAGCGGTGGGCTGGGGAGGCCTAAAGTCCCCACGGTATTGCGGTCTATGATGGGTTGCGGCTACCGGCGAAGGAGTTTGGTTCGATCCCAAACTGTTGTCGTGGTCGGGGTCCATCCTTAAGTGGTATAAGAGGACCGACGAGGACCCAGGGTCGGGGTATGCAACAAAGGGTGGGTGTTCGAGGTAGCGGAGGAACATGATTGGCTAGACCTTATACCGGGCCTCACACCGAAGGAAGTGTGGACGGGAAAGCTGCCGGTTGGCACCAAGGTTAAGATCTCTTATGGGTAAAGCAACACACCTCTGCAGAGTGTAAAGAAGCTGTGACTTGTCACTCCCTGTTCCGGGATTGAGGAGCTGCGAACGCGGCCGGAAAGGAGCTCCATGAAGTTCTAGTAAACCGGTGAAGGCTGACGGACATAGCTCTTTGAAATAAAAGCAATCTATTGAAGAAATGTTTATCAAAACTTGCATTGGTATTAGACTTACTGGTCTAATATCGTAGCTAGTGCATTAAACACCTCTTATCTATAATGAACTTGTTGAGTACGCTCGTACTCATACCACTCTTAAACCCCATGCTTAGATTGTCCGAACCATGCGGAGGAGGACGACGACAACCATGATGGAGCCGAGATCATCGGCTACGAGAAACCAGACCTCTCAGGAGGAGTGGAAGGCGTAGACTACATCATAGTCTATGGATCCGGAGAGGCTTCCGGAGGAGAACAAGCCTAAGGATATCAGGAGGAGGAGTAGTAGCCGAGCAGCGCGAACTCTTACTATTTAGCTGCTCGTTTAAATAAATGTTTAGTTTAATGAGACAATGGTATTGTAAGTTAAGTTGGGTTCGCCCCGAACCCAGGAGTTATCCTCTCAGAACCCAAGAGGAGCTCCGAGACGACTTGTGTATGTATATTGTAATAATATGTGAATGAGTTATGGACCTTGCTATGTTCTGTTGTACTACTGCGAGGGATGTGATATTTGCGGAATGGTACTTCGCGAATGTTATATCAACGACCGGCATACTACAACATGCGGTGGTATGCGGGGTCACCACGGTTGGTATCGAGCAAAAGCTTTGACCTTAGGTTGGAACCTAGTAAATGGGACTAAAACGTTAGGAGTCAAATAGGATTAGTAAAGAGTTCTCTAAAAATATGGTGTATATTCAATTGAGAATACAACAATCATATCTTTTAGTGCGATAATTCTTTATTATCTCTATTATGATGCATTATTACTAATCTCATAATCTTTCTAATTCTACAGCCAACATGGCAAGTTCACGACCGGGAAGAAACGTGAAAGTTATGGATTCAACGCTGAACGAGTACCAGGGAGGACTGGCAGATATCCTACGAGCCATGTTACTAGAATTTGGGTGCGATCCCCAGATTCCAGTAAAGAAGTACATGTTTTATGATGGTCCGGTGTTGGCCAAGTGCAGAGTAGGACTGCGACTTCCCGAATCTTTGGGATTGAGCGTAGTCATGCCAGCTGGGGAAGCAAGGACAACCAATACAGCCTACCATATAGCTGTTATGAGAGCCATAACAGACATTCGGGAGCATAAGACGAAAGCGCTTATGGGTTCCGAATTCACCCACATTCCTCATATGGAGGAGGATAATGATCCCATGCTTGAACCATTTCAAATATGCCAAAAGTAAACCCGTTGAAGCAGCCAAATATATGGATAATAGCAGTAACTTCATATCATTACTCTTTCGGTTGAATAATCATCGATAGGAGCTATTGATACGATGCTTGAGGAGTTCACTGAACCCAAGGAGGAGAGTAGGGGCAAAGAACCTATGGAGAATGTGGTACACACACCGGTTTATTCAGCTGGTGACTACATCGGTTTTGATCCACTTGCACGTGAACCTACACCGTTACACCGGGAACTATACGGGTAGTTCCTATGGGGGATACGAAGGCGGCGAGGAATCCGGAAACAATCGGCGTTCCGAGACTCCAATCGAGAATTCTAGGGGTTGGCGTTGGGGAGATGATACGGGAACCCATAGTACTACTTGCGTATTATGATGGAGAGATGAATGATGACGCAACAACCCGGAACCGAGCTATCCTAGTAATGAAGGAGTGGATGGAGGATATCCGACACGAGGTTGAGTCGGGTATGGGTTTTGGTAATCCTTATGGTGGGGCTACGGGAGAGTACACCCGATGGGTGGATTATGATGCACTCAACGATCGGTTCATGAACACCGATTCCTCCTTAGGATCATCATCTGACTCGGATTACAAGCCAACGGGGAGACCTTATGTTCCAGGGTCTATCAGGAGGACGACACGTTCGACTGGATGGAAGCCTGGAATGTACCGGGAGTGAAGACCAATTAGAAGACCACCAAGGGAGGCGTGGCTATAATACACAAGTACCACGTGTATTATAGTTTGTAATATTTGTAGAAATTTGTACATATACTTTAATAAGTGAGTTTGCATACTCACATCGACTTGAGTTATGTAATAAGACCACTTATGTATGTTAATATATGGTATGTGTTTTGTATGATTTGGATTTGCTTCTTGATTTCCATTGCGTGACTAGTTATGTGCACAATGTTGAGCTCAGAAAACTTGCGCATGGAGTAATTATGAGTATCATCTTGTGTTGCAGAACTAGGGGGATTATGTCGGGAACGTTAGGAAACGAGACGGAAGCGCAGCGCATGGAGCGCGAAGCAAAGGAGAAGGAAGAGGCTGAGGGTGCAGCCAGAGATCGGTTTCCACCACCACCACCACCCATGACGCAGCAAAACTTTATCCGGTACATGCAAGCGGCGGAAGAGAGGCAGCGTGTAACACTGGAGCTGCGAGAACAAATTCCTTCGGGACCTGATGCGGCGAGAATAGGGTGGAGAGACCGGAGAACCAGGGAGTCTCATTAGCGGACTTCCAAAACACCAAGCCGATATCTTTCGCATACGCACCGGAGCCGATGGACGCGGAAGATTGGCTGATGGATGCGAGCGCAAGCTCAACAACGTTGGATGCAATGACCAAGAGAAGGTCCGATATGCTACCCATCTGCTATGTGGACCTGCCGCAGCATGGTGGGACAATATTGTAGCCGTGTATCCGGCGGGAAAGGTATTCACCCGGGAGGAGTTTGCAAGGAAGTTCGGGGAATCCAATGTCCCCGAAAGTATCGTGGAACTGAAGCGTCGAGAGTTCGAGAGTCTCGAGCAGAAGGATAAGGCAATCCTGACATATGTCAGGGAGTTTTCTAAGCTGTCCCGGTATGCTGTTGAGGAAGTTAATACCGAGGACAAGAAGAAGAAGAGATTTCTTAGGGGGTTAAGTCCCCAGTTTAAGGTGCAGCTACGGATGATGAGAGCAACGGAATTCCAAGAGCTGGTGGATGCAGCCATCACTCTTGAAGATGACTTTAAACAACTGCAAGAAGAAAAGAGGAAGAAGGCCAAGTATGAGCCGAAGAGGTTTGTTAGTAACAAGCCCAATACCGAGCTTGAGTTTCAAGCCACGGTATAACAACAACAACAATAACAACAGCAATCAGAGGAGGAACCAAGGATATCAGTCTGCAAATCAGATTATATGTCATTCCTGTGGTTTAAAAGGACATGTCATGAAGGATTGTAGGAAACCCAAGATCATATGCTTTGGGTGTCGTCAGGAGGGGCACATGCTTGAAGGACTGCCCCAAGAAGAATAGTGGAGGAGGAGGAAATCGAGGAAACACCGGAGGGAAGCTGGAAGAATAAGAAGCCCTTCGGCAAGTTGAATTGTACCGGTCTGGAGGAGGTGGTCAACTCGACCGGGCGGTGATAGGTACGCTTCAGATACTCACTCATCCTGGCAAAGTACTTTTTGATACTGGTGCAACTACATCATTCATTTCTCAACAATTCATCACCAAACATGGGATTAGTTGCACTAAGTTAGATACACCCATAACCATACTTTACGCGGGGGAACGATATTAGTAACCCATGCCAAACAAAAACAAGTCATTATGATCAATAAGTGCGCGTTTGACGCGGACCTGTTCATTTTACCGATGAAGGACATTGATGTCATTCTTGGTATGAACTGGTTAGAAGCTAATGGAGCATTGATCGACTGTGTAAACAAGACGGTGTCTTTGAAAGGTCCCGATGGAAGTAGAATGATCTACCAAGGCGACAAACATACACAGATTGAAGTGGAGCTACAGCTGAATAGCATGAAGGAAGTGAAGTTAGAAGATATCCCTGTAGTAAATGAATTCCAAGATGTGTTTCCTGCGGAATTACCTGGTATGCCACCAGATAGGGAGATAGAATTCACTATCGACCTAATTCCAGGAACAGCTCCGATTGCCAAAGCACCATATAAAATGGGGCCTAAGGAATTGAAAGAACTGAAGGAGCAATTGGATGACTTGGAACAAAAGGGATTCATTCAAGAAAGTGTTTCACCATGGGGATCACCTGTGATCTTCGTGGATAAAAGGGATGGAGGAAGAAGGATGTGCGGAGACTACGAAATCTGAACAACGTCACAATCAAGAACAAGTATCCACTTCCAAGAATACAAGATCTATTTGATCGAGGTTAGAGGAGCGGGAGTCTTTTCCAAGATTGATCTAAGATCCGGTTATCACCGAGATAAAGATCAAGAAGGAGGACGTTCGAAAACAGCCTTTGTTTCGAGGTACGGACACCATGAATACCTTGTAGTACCTTTTGGATTAACCAATGCCCCGAGCAATATTCATGAATCTCATGAATAAGATCTTCATGCCATATCTAGACAAGTTTGTCATCGTATTCATCGATGATATCTTGATATATTCCAAGAACAAGGCAGAACATGCCGAACATTTGAGGTTAGTGTTGCAAACACTAAGGGAACATCAACTCTATGCCAAACTTAGTAAGTGTGAATTTTGGCTAGATCAAGTGGAATTTCTTGGTCATGTCATTAGTAAAGATGGGATCGCTGTCAACTCGAGCAAGGTAGCAGCAGTTTTAGAATGGGAAGCACCTAAGGCTTGTCAAGGAGATCCGAGGATTCCTAGGAATGGCGAGGATATTATCGGAGATTCATTGAAGGATTCTCCAAGATAGCAGGACCAATGACAAAGCTGTTAAGAAAGAACACACCATTCGTGTGGTCAGAGGAGTGTGAGAAGAGCTTTCAAACTCTAAAAGAGAAACTCACCACGGCACCGGTGTTAGCGGTTCCTGAAGTTGGCAAGGATTACACCGTGTACTGTGACGCATCCAAGCATGGATTGGGTTGTGTACTCATGCAAAATCGGAAAGTGATATCTTATGGATCGAGGCAACTCGGACCTCATGAAGTAAACTATCCAACACATGACTTGGAATTAGCGAGCGATCGTATTTGCACTCAAAACTTGGAGACATTTTCTCTATGGAGCTAAGTGTGAGCTCTATACGGATCATAAAAGCCTCAAATATTTCTTCACTCGGAAGGAACTCAACATGAGGCGAGAAAAGATGGCTAGAATTGATTAAGGACTATGATCTGACAATCAATTACACACCAGGGAAGGCTAATGTTGTAGCAGATGCCTTGAGTAGAAAGAGTACCGGAGGAGTAGAACAAGAAATATCACCGGAGTTGAGGAAGGAAATAAGCCAAGCCCAAATACAACTTTGGGAGAAGGAAGCCCATGAAGGATTATCGGCGTTGCAAGTAGCCGATGAGTTGAATGTCAACTCTGAAGAATGAGATAATGATGGGTCGGTTGGACGATCCATTCATTGTAGAAGAGATGAGGAGAATAGATGAGGGAAGACCATCGGAATTTCATCGTGGAGAATCCGGATCATTATGGTTCCGAGAAAAGAATTTGCGTTCCGGATATTGCTGAAATTAAGGAAGTAATACTCCGAGAAGCTCATCAAACACCATATTCCATACATCCGGGAAGTACAAAGATGTATATGGATCTAAAGGAACTATTACGGTGGAATAATATGAAGAGAGAGATAGCACAATATGTTGCGGAATGCCATACACATCGGCGAGTGAAGGCTGAACATCGAGTCCGGCAGGGAAGTTACAACCTCTACCTATTCCGGAGTGGAAATGGGAGGAAATAGGGATGGATTTCATCACCGGACTACCCATGACTAATAAAAAGAAGGACATGATATGGGTAATCGTGGACCGGTTGACGAAAAGTGCACACTTCTTAGCAGTAAATCAACAGGACAAAGGAGAGAAACTTATTGATCTTTACATCAAAGAGATCATGAGTAAACATGGAGTGCCTAAGAAGATAGTGTCGGATCGAGGATCCGTGTTCACATCAGCATTTTGGAAGCAACTCCACGAAGCTTTGGGATCCAAGTTGGATTATAGTACCGCTTATCACCCACAAACAGGCGGACAAACTGAGAGAACCAATCAGATTTTAGAAGATATGCTTAGGGCTTGTGCCCTAGACTTCGGAGGATCATGGGAGGAGCATCTACCTTTAGCAGAGTTTTCATACAACAATAGTTACCAAAGCAGCATCAAGATGGCACCATTTGAAGCTCTGTATGGAAGGAAGTGTAGATCACCAATATGTTGGTATGAAGCCGGAGCAAGCAAAGAGTTCAACCCTGATTATGTCAAGGAAAAACAACAAATCATTGACATTATCGGAGACGAGGCTTAAGATAGCCCAAAGCCGGCAAAAGAGTTACGCGGATCGGAAGAGGAGAACTTGGGAGCCACAAGTTGGAGACATGGTATATCTTAAGGTAAGCCCGATGAAAGGACTTCGGAGATTCGGAGTAAAAGGAAAGTTGAGCCCTAGATACATAGGACCCTTCAAGATGCCGAGTCGGAATCGAGGTTTAGCCTTTGAGTTGGATCTACCGGGAAGGTTAGCTCAAGTTCATAATGTATTCCATGTGTCACAACTTCGGAAATGTTTGAAGACCCCAGATGAACCAATATCACATGAGGAGCTTGAGTTACAACCATACTTGACATACATCGAGAAGCCAGCCAAGATTCTCGAGGAAAGCTGGAAACAACTCAGAAATAAGGCGATCAAGTATTGCAAGATACAATGGAAGCACCACCCCGAGAGGGAAGCCACCGGGAAAAAGAGGAAGACTCGAGGAAAACATACCCCGAGCTGTTCGGGTATTACAACCACAACTTCGGGACGAAGTTTTCTTTAAGGGGAAAGGCTGTAATGTCCCAGGTTTAGAGACGATCGAGGGGTAGATTTTAGAAAGGGATGTGCATTGCATAGTAAATTCAGGGAAATTTCGCGCTTTTTAACAAAAACTGCATCGAAGGGGAACAAGTTTCTCTCTCGACACCTTACAGGGTTAGGGTTTCGAGAGTGCGACAAACTTGTTTCTCACTTCACTAGTTTAGGGTTTTGAGAAGAGAGGGGAGAGTTCACATAATTGAATTCTAAATGTTATGACATGATTGAATTCAAACCAAGGTTGAATTTGAATTTCAAATTCAAACATTACATAATTACTTAAATAATTCAATTGAGGAAATTCATTAAGTAAATGATCAACAATAAATAAGATGAACAATTATATTAAAGTAAAGCTCATTAGAGAAAACTTTGAGCTTTATTGAATAACACACAAGATACATTGTCTTTACATTATTCATAAGGGAAATAAATGAATTACAACACATTACATAAATGGGCGAGAATAAAAGAAAGAAAAATAAAGAAAAATTACAATTTAATGATCCTAGACTAAATACTACAAGATCATCTTCATTTGATCTTGAATGTGATGAACTCCAAGTCCATTTTTAATCCATTCTTGATCCCTGCACAAAATTACAGAAAAGAAGAACAAATTATGCCAAGTGGCAAAGCCACTTGGCAGATTAGAAAGAAGTTAAAATGGTGGATAATATCACAGCTCGCTGAGCTGATCCACACCAAGCCAGGTTCACGGGATCTGGTGTACACACACACACAAGCAGACACACACAGCAGGTGTGCATGCTCACCACCAAGCCACTGCTTGTGCATGTGGCACAACACACACACAGCATCAGTGAGTCACCCAAAGTAACCAGACCAAGCTGTCGACCAGGGAGAGCATATGAGCACCATATATAACCTTTCCAGTGCTCAAACCCTAGCCATTTGTTCATCCATCGACAGCAGCAGTGGTAAGTTCATCAAGAACAGCCAAGAACACCAAGAACAGATGAACAGCTAGAGCTGTTCCATCTATTCACAATCACCAGAAATTAAACCAAGACTTCAAGCTTGCTAGGAGGAGCCAGGGCAAGCAAAAGACCACCAGAAGCAAAACCTCTACACCAACACTCATTTTCTAGGAGCTGGAGTGAGGTATACCACACAAAAGCCTGAGCAAGATCATATCTTGCTCATAAATAAGCATATCATGCATCACAGAAGCACAGGAGGGTAGAATACCCAGTGTGTGTCATCATACGGCTAGCAAGCCATGTGGTGCAAGCATAGATGGGTAAGATCACTAGGTAAACATCCTATGGGAACAACGAGTTATGCAAATCCATGCATAACTAGAGAAATCCAACCAAGAATGAAACCATAGCTAACCTAATCCACACACTTAGCACCTACAGCTAGCTAAGGCCATCAGACATTAGACAAATCATTGTCTATTTGATTTCAACATCAAAAAGCTACTGGAAATCCAATAAATGAATCACCAGACAACATTTGGTAAGCAACAACAAGCCATCAGATAGGGGAGCCATCCCAGGGCAGCACTTGTATACTGCCAGGGTCACCTCAACCCTTAACCAATTCCAGCAAAGAAACCATGCACGAGATATCATCACCCGAGTAGGGTTCAAAAGGAGGGTTAGGGTACACAACCAGGTGTTGGCATCCATCTAACCCTACCAAATCCATTGAGATGATCATCACTCGAATCTCGGTTCACATCATTTATCCATCTAATCAAGCAAGGATAAACGGATAAATGAAACAGGACAAGCAATTGATGCACCGAGTCTTGCCAATAATCAAATGGATCATGACGGGCATCAATTGATGCTTAAGCAAGCAACGACACACACCGAGCCAGGCTCGTGTGATACACAAGAGAGCAACGAGTGAGGCACGGACACCAAAGGGCAGATTGTTTCAAGCAAGCGGTGATCATATGAACACCGGAGGCTTGATAGAGCATGCTACTGCATACTAGAACTCATTCTAGGCAATTCACATATAAACAGATAATTACATAACTGAACAATTGCCTCACAGATAAGAGCATCAGGCTTTATAATTGTATCCAGAAGCACATCAAAGGCTTGATGAACCAAAGGATCACAATATACAAGATAAGCACATGACAATTTATCACTGAATCACACTGCTAAGCCAACAATGCAGACTCAATGGAGCATAATCATGAATCTGAACTCAATGAACCAGCCCGGAGGCACCGGCACTTGCAAGTATGCAAGGATTAACCACCACAATCAAGCCGGGGACAAGATTAAGCACACACGGGATGCCCTAGTGACGGTAAGAATGAATAGGTGCATGCCATTAAGCCATGAGCATCACCGATGCTCATGAGCAATCACGGGAGGGCCACGGCCGAGAGATGAAAATGAACAGAAATAGCTAGGAAGCACGAAGCATGGTAATCACAGCGAGTAAGCTAAGCATAGCAGATTCACAATAGAACAGACAACATAAGCTATGGCCATGGCGATGAGAGCAACCACGGCGGCTAGCCGAAGCGCCGCGAGTAGCACACACGCGAGCACAGCAAGCACAAGCGATGAGAGGCAGGCCAGCGGCGGGGCTAGTCGAACAGGAGCAGATGCGACGAGAGGGAGAAAGAGAGAAAAGAGGCGTAGAACACTCACCGGTGAGGTGAGCCGGCGAACTACGGCCGTGGCGGCCACGGCGGCACACGCCGGGCGAACGGCGGCGCCGGCCAGGCCGGGCCGCGGCGGAGAAGCGGCACCGGCACCACCACGGCGAGGCTCGCGGTGGCGATACGGCGCCGAGGCGCCGGGGAAGAAGCCCACGGCTTCTCCGGCGCACGGCGGCGATGAGCGCCGAAGAGCCCGGCGCACCTGGAGGGTCGAGGTCGAGCGAACAGAGACGCGAGCGTCGGATCGACGCGGACCACCGTGTCCGCCGTCGAGAGGCGGTTCGGATCCACCTAACCTCACCGGCGGCGACGGCCGGAGTTGGTCGGGGTAAATCGATGAAGGGGCGGCGACGCGGGGATCGCCGAGCCCGTGAGGGCTACGGTTCGTGCGCGAGTGGGGAGAAGGGGTCGGTGCGACCGACCGAGCCACCAGTGGCTCGGGTTAGGGTTAACCCGCCGGGCCGCACCGACAGGTGGGCCCGGGGGCAATTCGATCAATTCATAAATCCAATAAATACGAGAACTTGGAAATTATATAAGAAATGCTTAATAGCTCTAAAAAAATAATTAAAAATATGAAAATAGATCAGCATAAAATTCTCTATCATAATAAAATACAAAGAGGAATTTTTGAAGACAATTAAGAATGAGCCTTAATTTGAGGATTTAAATAATCATTTAAATCACACATATAATTTTCAATAATAAAAATAAGTCCATTAATGCCTTTGGACTTTAAAACACCTTGACAACATTTCAAGGTTGGATTTACCCTAAATCAAGTATCTCTAAGATGTTCTTAGTATCTAACCTCTCATAAAATAACAACGACATCGGAAGGGGGGGAAACAAACCCTAAAACTGGAATCATGCATTATTGCTTCTTTAAACATTGCCCTTATCGGACAATGATGCTATTTTTCAGAACAAGAGGACAAGGGTCAGTCCATACCTTCCAACTGCAGAACTTTGCGGTGTTCGGGCAAGTTCATCACTTGCTCATGTCATTTGAGTATTTCTATCAAATTACTTGCAAAGTATTATGGTTATCACTATTGCACAAAAATCAAAACCACTACTTTCATAACTATGAATATGACTAAGTGGTGGGCAATGGAACCATGGATTGTGTTGATATGGTGGAGGTTCCATTGCACGGGCTTGTACCCATCTAGGATTAAACAACAAATGTCGCCAGTGATTCTTGTGCCGTAATATCCGTGTTAACCATAAGATCCGGAGTGGGACGGAGTAGTCAAAAGTGTTTCCACCTCTCGTTCATCAACGGATGCGCTTTACCGTAGACACTTGTATCCGTCAGGGCAAGCGGTGGGCTGGGGAAGCCTTAAGTCCCCACGGCATAGTCCGTAGACACTTGTCGCTCGAAGTGCAAGCGGTGGGCTGGGGAGGCCTAAAGTCCCCACGGTATTGCGGTCTATGATGGGTTGCAGCTACCGGCGAAGGAGTTTGGTTCGATCCCAAACTGTTGTCGTGGTCGGGGTCCATCCTTAAGTGGTATAAGAGGACCGACGAGGACCCAGGGTCGGGGTATGAAACAAAGGGTGGGTGTTCGAGGTAGCGGAGGAACATGATTGGCTAGACCTTATACCGGGCCTCACACCG
Source organism: Lolium rigidum (assembly GCF_022539505.1). Taxonomy (NCBI): domain Eukaryota; kingdom Viridiplantae; phylum Streptophyta; class Magnoliopsida; order Poales; family Poaceae; genus Lolium; species Lolium rigidum. The sequence goes on from NC_061514.1 coordinate 337,363,793, forward strand.
AAGGAAGTGTGGACGGGAAAGCTGCCCGGTTGGCACCAAGGTTAAGATCTCTTATGGGTAAAGCAACACACCTCTGCAGAGTGTAAAGAACTGTGACTTGTCACTCCCTGTTCCGGGATTGAGGAACTGCGAACGCGGCCGGAAAGGAGCTCCATGAAGTTCTAGTAAACCGGTGAAGGCTGACGGACATAGCTCTTTGAAATAAAAGCAATCTATTGAAGAAATGTTTATCAAAACTTGCATTGGTATTAGACTTTCTGGTCTAATATCGTAGCTAGTGCATTAAACACCTCTTATCTATAATGAACTTGTTGAGTACGCTCGTACTCATACCACTCTTAAACCCCATGCTTAGATTGTCTGAACCATCTGGAGGAGGACGACGACAACCATGATGGAGCCGAGATCATCGGCTACGAGAAACCAGACCTCTCAGGAGGAGTGGAAGGCGTAGACTACATCATAGTCTATGGATCCGGAGAGGCTTCCGGAGGAGAACAAGCCTAAGGATATCAGGAGGAGGAGTAGTAGCCGAGCAGCGCGAACTCTTACTATTTAGCTGCTCGTTTAAATAAATGTTTAGTTTAATGAGACAATGGTATTGTAAGTTAAGTTGGGTTCGCCCCGAACCCAGGAGTTATCCTCTCAGAACCCAAGAGGAGCTCCGAGACGACTTGTGTATGTATATTGTAATAATATGTGAATGAGTTATGGACCTTGCTATGTTCTGTTGTACTACTCTGAGGGATGTGATATTTGCGGAATGGTACTTCGCGAATGTTATATCAACGACTGGCATACTACAACATGCAGTGGTATGCAGGGTCACCACGAGTTCTAGTCCAAGTCTTCGAATAAGACCCCAACACTAAAACCTCCCATATGTGGGAAACCTACTCAAGGAGGGAGTCCCACTCAAGGTGGGACTCCCACCTTTCCTTGAGGTGGGGTGGCCGGCCACCTCTAGGTGGAGCCCACCCGGGACTCCTCCTTTAGGGTTTGGCTGGTCAAGCTTGTGGAGTCCTTCCGGGACTCCACTTTCCATAGTGCGTTTCTTCCGGACTTTTCTAGAACCTTCTAGAACCTGCCATAAATGCACCGGATCATTTCCAAACTTGGAATATGACTTCCTATATATGAATCTTATTCTCCGGACCATTCCGGAACTCCTCGTGATGTCCGGGATCTCATCCGGGACTCCGAACAAATATTCGAACTCCATTCCATATTCAAGTTCTACCATTTCAACATCCAACTTTAAGTGTGTCACCCTACGGTTCGTGAACTATGCGGACATGGTTGAGTACTCACTCCGACCAATAACCAATAGCGGGATCTGGAGATCCATAATGGCTCCCACATATTCAACGATGACTTTAGTGATCGAATGAACCATTCACATACAATACCAATTCCCTTTGTCACACGATATTTTACTTGTCCGAGGTTTGATCTTCGGTATCACTCTATACCTTGTTCAACCTCGTCTCCTGACAAGTACTCTTTACTCGTACCGTGGTATGTGGTCTCTTATGAACTCATTCATATGCTTGCAAGACATTAGACGACATTCTACCGAGAGGGCCCAGAGTATATCTATCCGTCATCGGGATGGACAAATCCCACTGTTGATCCATATGCCTCAACTCATACTTTCCGGATACTTAATCCCACCTTTATAGCCACCCATTTACGCAGTGGTGTTTGGTGTAATCAAAGTACCTTTCCGGTATAAGTGATTTACATGATCTCATGGTCATAAGGACTAGGTAACTATGTATCGAAAGCTTATAGCAAATAACTTAATGACGAGATCTTATGCTACGCTTAAATGGGTGTGTCCATTACATCATTCATACAATGACATAACCTTGTTATCAATAACATCCAATGTTCATGATTATGAAACTAATCATCCATTAATCAACAAGCTAGTTAAGAGGCATACTAGGGACTTCTTTGTTTGTCTACATATCACACATGTACTAATGTTTCGGTTAATACAATTATAGCATGATATATAAACATTTATCATAAACATAAAGATATAAATAATAACCACTTTATTATTGCCTCTAGGGCATATCTCCTTCAATGTGTACAAAATAAACATATGTCACGTAGGCTACATAGGTATAAACGTTATCGTGAAAAATGGCTGGAATATAACTTGGAATCAAGCGTGTTCCGGGTAACCACACTATTCCATGAGATCCAAAAATATGCACACGATACAACCGGTATATATTAGAGTCCCTTTGTAACACGGAGGTGAACTTTAAAAAGAAAGATAGGTGCTAGAATTTAGGATTAAACAACGGTGGAAGGCTTATCCATTGTAGAGTTTATTAATCAACGGAATCGTGTTCAATCATGACACATGAATGAAAATATGTCCCGGGGCTAATTAACTAGAACATGGCATGAGCGTTTACCAAAAAAGAAAAAAAACCCTAGAACGTGGAGCATGCCGCGAGTACTTGCAAGGAGACATGCACCAATATATACTACTACTTGGATTGCAAAATGGGAAATTGGTACAGATGCATACATGATAGTTTACTAATTATTTCAATCAAGTCGGGCATGTTTTATTCTTATATGTTTTTAAAAAAATTCATATGTCAGAATTTTTTATACAAATTCGAATTCTAATTAGAAAATTTATATTAATATCATTATTAAAGACACAATATGATAGAAAACAGAGAGATATGCAATAAATTCCCGTGAAAATGCTCTCTTCAGCAAAACCAGTTGAATAATTATGCCAAACAATACCTTCTACTTAGTGTGATAAACATAGGCGAACTGAATTGTATTTTTGAATTGGAATAATTTGAGCTTGATGCTGTCATCATATGCTAATATTTGGATAGTCCATCCTAAATTAAAGAAATAATATTAAAAATGGATTAACTAAAAAACTGATGAAGATACAACAATAGTGGACACACTATCTACGGCAACGGCTCACATTATAAACATTTTTTTTATCTTGATGATGCACACACGACTAAATCACCACAGATTTCCGCTCGATTATGTTTCATATTTAGTATCCACATAGTGTGTCAATACTATTTTTAATTAGGGACTTGATAAGCGTACACTTAATTCTTATGAAACATTTTCGAGGATAATGCGTTGTTCGTATGGTAGACCTATTTTGACTATTGTATGTGTATTTCTCTCATGTAAGAAAATCAGCATAAGGACGCATGTCATTCCAATTGCACAGTAAAATTGACGACTGATTAAGAGTCTTGAACTATCCTATTCAAGCCGCTTAATCATATAGCATAACACAAAAAAATACATGTGAGTTTATGTGTAGAATAATTGAATGAGGAATGGGATAAGTGACAGTCAGGATAATTTAGAGTCATACTTATGGCCTAAATAAAAAATCATTTATCTTTAGCAGTATATTCATATAAAAAGAATAACCAAAGTTTCACCACATTCATGTTTCTACAATATTGCATATTGTGACATGGAGTTAGTAAATGATAGAGATAAATATCATAACAAAGTTAATTACTGATATTTAATGTTACCAACCTATTAAGGAGGATATACATTTTTATCATAATTCAATGATTATAGTCCGGTCTACAGATCCAATATCACTTGCATTTGTGCATGAACACATGGCATGCTAATATTTTTTCCTAAAATATCAGATTTCCCAAGATGTTAGTGGCATACATGATATTTGGTTTACGAAAATATGATATTTTCTTTGTCAAAACATTTGAGATTGTTATAGAACAATGTTGTTTATTGTCACATAATGAGAAATTATGTGATATCAATGAATTGATATTTGTATTTCTTCAAATTTTTCATACAACTACACATGTTACCCTCGCATTTGCGAGGGCCACAGTGCTAGTTAATCATGAATGATACTACCGGACATGATACCTCATCATGTATGCTTGCGAAATTGAGGGAATAACTGACGCCATACATGAATATCAATCATGCTAAAAAAAATTATTCTGATAATAATTAAGTATCTTATTGAAAGTTGCAATAAATTTCACATGCGAGTTTAAAACAACACTCAACTCAATTGATGAAACATCAAAGGAATCTTACACCGTGTTACAAATAGACCCCTTTTAGCAGAGGGGACAAAAAGCAAAGTAAGTGTCTACCACTAAAAAGATGAATTGTTCCAATCACTCAGCTTGGAAAAGAGGGCAATTGTCTATTATTCCTACGATGTATGTAAACAAAACTAAGGGAGACACATGCGTCATGACAGTTCCTTACTCTGGCCCATTTATACTTGCAGAGTCATTGTGCACCCATTGATCTTCAATAGATGTTCTTTTATTAAATTACATCCTTGTTTGTCACACCTTATCTAAAATATATCTTGGACACATTCATGTTTTGCTAAGACATGCTCTATATTAATCAAGGGTCTGTTTGGCTGCTCACAATCAATTTCTCGTTTCTATCAGACCAAAATTTGTTCGTTTAGTGGGCTTGTTCGCATGAAAAACTGCACAACACGAATTTTAAAGCAGGCCAAAAGTTAACCCCGGTGAAACACTCGATCCCACCAGTTCTCCAGGGACAGGCTCTGGTGGGGGCAAAGGTGGAGCATCCTTTTCTCCCTCCATGCAGTGGATGGCTCCAATGGTAAGCTGTGTAGACATTATTTTAATCCTCTAATCCTCTCCTCTTCCTCAATAATAAGGCAAGCAATCTACCAAGTAGCAAGGACGTACTACAAATTGACCCGACCACCATTGCCATGGCATCCAAGTGTTGTGTGTGCACGTCCTTCATTCTGGCCGCCCTCCTTGTTGGCTTCATGTCGTGGTCTTTGGACCTCCTCGTTGTCTTCACGAGAAGCTTAGTTGTTTTCAAATTATCACAGCGTGGCGGCAGCCGGAGGGATCCCCATGGCTTGATGTTGTATTCAGGCATAGCAAATTGGTGCAGTGTTCAGGCATAGGAGATTCAGGCAACAACAAGATAAATCAGATAGCTTGAAGGAATCAGATAATGCTTGCTCATGATTCATGCAGAGAAGATTCAGGCAACTACAAGGTAAATCACTTGATCCTTCCTCTGGTCTTGATAATTTTCTGCAACGGCTTGCCTTGGAGCTATTCTGTTGCCGATGGCGCGAATAAGACATACATGATAGATTATTAGTGAACTTGTGCCATAGATTAGAGTTGATAAATCTTCCATTTGCATGCAACAAATGCTGAGTATTTTCAGAGATACAAAATTGTGAGCTACCAAACACAAGGTTCCATTTCTCCCTCAAAGACGAAAAATGAATTGTTAGCAACCAATCGAAACGCACAACATGATTTGGCACTTGGCTCAGTTGAACATGGCTCTACGGAGAAGAGCTTCACAGATGTGAGAAAACGCTGCTAGCAACCAATCAAGCCCCAAGAAACCTTGGTGTATTAAGATGCACATCCCGTACTCTGTTCTTTCTCAGTAGCAACTTTCCCTCGTCTGGCTCTTCGCAAGTCCATCAACTGCCAGCTGAACAATTATCTCTACTACTTAAAAAGAATGAACGTGTTCCCCCTTCTCCCCCTACTTTCGTCGTCCTTTTGGTCATCCGTCCCACCAAAACAGGGAAAGTCTCACACTGCAATCCAGCAATCAATCAGTCAATATCACTCACGCTGCAATCTAGCACTTTGGTCATCCTAACTTTCCCAGAATATCAACTCGCGCATTTAATCAGCCTGGGCCGCTTTAGGAATCATCAGCCTAGAAATCACGCTATGGTAATCTCACAAATTACCTTCCTCGGACATTTACATAATAAACTCCTAAATTTCATAAGACCATTTCGTCCTCCCACTAAACCACAAGATTTCAGAAAGTTTCCAAAATAAATGGCGTGCACCCAAACTCCATGATTTCATCCTACATAAATCACATTAACACACCGCTGAAATCCACATATTTGAAAAATAGAATAGCAAGACTCCATAATTTCAGCCTACATATTTGGAAAATAAAATAGGACGTCTAGGAAGATTCCATGATTTCAGCCTACATAAATCACATTAATACATCACATCCACATATTTGGAAAATAAAATGGGATGCCCAGAGACAATTATCTCTCCTTTTGTTCCCCAAAAATCACCATCGCTTTGATCTCCCAGACTCCAAAACATCCCTGCCACATTGTGGCGGCGCTACACGAGCCTGTCAGTCGCCGTGGGCGAGTCTCTCCGGCACCGCCACCTCGATCCTGCACGCGCCGTCGGCCGCCAAACACACGACCCTGCTCATCGCCGCCGCGCGAGTCTCCGCGACACCGCCACCTCGATCCAGCATGACGTCATCCACCACGAGCCAGTAAGCGATACCTCCATTCGAACCTACCTGCCGATGTCACGCGAGTCCCAACGGCGCCGCCGCATCGACCGTCAATGCCGTCGGTCTCCACGAGCCAGCACACGAGGCCGCCACGCGAGCCTAGCCGCCTTTATGTACCGCAACATGCTGACCTGATCAGAGACCACGGCGGCTGATGGTAAATGTTTTCGCTACATTGACAAGCTCCAGAGATGCCGATGCCTCCGATGACAACAAATTCGTTCTCACAGGTTGGTACCTCCATGCTCCTCATATGCATTTCCGCCTCCATCCCCCGTCCTCCTCCGCTCTGCCAGGCCATGCACGGAGCGTTGGGAGCGAGGAATCGCTCGCCAATTTCTAACTTCTTCAGGCCGATTTAACTTCAAACTCGCGCTCTGCCTCGTCATTGTCGTCCCCTTCAAGTTCTACAGGTAGTACTCGTGGCCCTCAAATTCTTCTCGATCTGCATATTTGTGGATCCTAGAACGAAGATTGAATTCAAGCTCTAGATACTTGTAAGGGAGCATCCATGTGTCGGTTGTATCGAGCTCAGGTAGGCCGCCGACACGGGATACATCCACACCCCGCTCCAGATCGTATCCACGACATTCTAATAAGGTGAAGTCGATTGCTCTTCAAGTATTTGATTTAATGCCTCTGTGGTGTATTTGTTGTTCTGTGTGACCATTGTGCAGCTTTGACTATTGACGCTTTTATAATTGCTAAGGACATGGTCCAATACTGTTTTTGATTCACGTGAACGGAAGAATTTTGGGACTGTGCATTGTAATGTTTCAGAATCTAACTAGGCTCGTAACCATAAGAGACATAATAATCTGCTTACCTAAATTTGAAAGGTACATAACAATCCTACTATTTTACATATGCTCTCTTCTGAATCGTTCATCTTTTTAATCAGGAAGCACCCGCTATTATTTTGGGTAATCTGAATAGTTCATCTATCTATAATCGTTTCACACTAGCGTGTATTTTTACATATGCTATGCGTAGATGATTCATCTACTCGAGTAGGCGAGTATCACCACATGAGTATATCTGATAAACTTGGTCTACTCGGCAATTGAAGATATTTTGGGTTTATTTCTCAAGTGTGAGAACTACTTCTCTATTAAGATTATTTAATAGTTTGGGCCAGGTTTAGAGGAGTACAGAGGCTTCCAATTAATTTATTGGACACTGATACTTTTGTAACATCTCAATTTTTACGATAGCCAGATGGGCAATCCTCTCCGAGGAACTCAAATCCTGAAATGGTGATCTTCTGGTAATCATGATTGTTACTTGAGTTGTCTTTATGATCTATATTGTGGAATTCAGAAGTATCAGCTGGGGTGCTCTTTAGCTCGCGATCTTGTGTCACTTCCTCCTCCGGCGCCACTTCCTCCTCTGGCTTCCTCGAGGAGATCGGCGACGAGGAGATCAATCGATGCGCCATTGAGGCGTCCAGGGAGATGATGACACGGCACTGACCCCACTGATGGCCACGGGCCACGACATCACCGGATCTTGCCGTCCCAGGACCCGAGGAGGGTGAATTGGTCGGAGGAGCTGATGACACGTGCTCGCGTGGAGGGAGGATAGGGCTAGCACTAGCAGATCAACAACGGGGTGCGTCAAATATGGTGTTTCTTTCTAAATCATCACATAAGGTACAACTGTAGGTTAATCATATCATTTCCTTTTTTTTCATGTAACTAGCCATGGGTATCAACCAGATTATCATGAGTAGGTACCGGTGTATGCTAGACATCTATGGGGAATTCAGGTAATAAGGCTCAATACTGCTATACTAGCCAACACCTTTTTATTTATGAATGAATTATCTTTGGGCGTTTTCTCTTGGTTTTATATCAACAAATGTTTAACGTTGTCTTTATTTCTATTTCTATCATAAAAAGAATGTGAGATCAAGTTCAGACAGCATTATGTAGTTAGCTTCTATAACCGAATGATAGATATAGATATTAGGTCGTTTTGTACTGATAAACATTACCGAGTTATGTGCAAAAATTTGGAGCATTAAAGGAAAAAAAATTATAGCTCTACTGAAGATAATTTTTTTATTCTGCTTCATTCTGACCCTCTTTCTGCTTGCATATGTACATCTATATGCTAGGGCTGTGGTCAAAGTACAAAGGCTGTGAGGATGTGTGCATGTAGAGGGCTAAAGGCAAGAGCTACGGACCTCTCCATGTTCCCGTTCCGCAGTCAATTATATTTCAGATGTGATGGTCGATGTGGGCCTTTTCTCCTCTTAGAACCAGAAAAATATGATCTTCCTCGAATTAGCATCCTGATTTAGTTCAGTTTTGCAGGTTACAGTCGTGGCCAGGTCTCGATGTGTTGAACTGCAGTGTTGATTCTATTAAGCTATTGTGGTAAACAATAATGTTTTCCGTCCTGATTGAAAGCATTTCAGTAAGGCCAGATGGATAAATTAGGATAATTAAATGGTAGGTAGAAAAAGCGAGATATTTGCGCCCCTAATCGAAATCCCAAGAATATGGATGTTTCTATTACTCTGTCTATGTAAATAAAAAAAGCATACATTCTCTTAGATACATTCTCTTTTGCATTTGCAACTTTGGATGTGTCTTGAAGACAACCTTAGACTACTTAGAAACAATCTTTCACTTTAAGTTTTACGTCATGTATGAAACATGATATTATTTTTATTTGTTTCAGGGTTTTTTCTAAACATGTAACCGTCAAGATGTATATGGATTAAAAACGAAATTAGTCAAAGGAAGACAGCTTTGATTTCAAATGCATATTAAAGTTATTTTTTGAAGTCGTCTGCTGCAAGATAGGAATGAAGTGAAATCTTAGCATGCAGAGATAATTATTGGTTGTTGCCTTCATGCATATGATGTAGAATTACATTTCATATTGATCTATCTTTTAGGCAAAGTATTTTGCTTGCAATATTATCTAGCCATCTTTTTTCATCATGTGAATTTGCAGTGTGTTTTCTTTGCATATGCGGTAAAAATTTCTTTATTGTTTCCCGTAGCAACGCACGGGCATTTGTACTAGTGAAGCACAATAAGTGAGAACAATAGGAAGCAAGGAAACATAGTACTACCTCTGTTTTCATGAAATAAGGTGTTCTTGTTTTACGTGTTTTTTATTTGACTAAGAATTACTTCAAATAGATAAATATTATTGTTATGGAATTAGTATCATTAAAAAGTGTTTTTTAATACGAATCCAACGATACTAATTACATATAATATATTCAGGATTTTGTTGCTCAATTTTTATGGTCAAAATTTATCTTATAATACGCGTGCATCTTATTGCTTGAAACGGAGGTAGTACTCCTATTGTATGGACAAATATGAAGTACTTAAACATACTTCCGTATGGTTCATTATTTATCCAATTCGTGGAGCTACCTGAAACAATCATAACCACATATTCTATTGTCAAATCACATTCAACTGCCAGCTGAACAATTATGAAACACAAATGGCCATGGAGTAGCCAAGATGCCACTTGGTTTATTATACACACACGGTTGCGAAAAAAAGGTAATTGACACACAAGCATGTTCTCCAAAAAAAAAAAAATACACACATGCATGTATAATTTTTGTTGCCACCGTTTCACGACCAGATGCACACTGCATCTACAGAGCGTCTGACATTGAATTAATCAAATGTCTAGAACATAGTCTCTGACGTGACGAAGGTAGTACTTTGGCTCACAGGTACGTATGAAACTATTGTAAAAAAATGCATCAAAAAATAAAAGGAAAAAGTCTGTTCTAAACCTTGAATTCATAGATGAAGTCTGAAACAAACCTCAAACTCTTAATCCCTGAAAACTGAACCCTCAATTATTTGATCCCGGTCAGTCCCGGCTGATTTTCGCTGTATGCTCATTTGATAATCTGGGAAGCTGACGTGCCACTTGGAAATCAGGATTAGAGGAGGATTAGGTGCCATGCTGGCCTGTACGACGGGACCTGAGGGTATGCCAGTTTTTTCCCTCCCTGTTCGTCCGCAGGAAACGGAACCATCTCCGTATTCCTATGTTCCCGTTCGAAGCCGCTAGGTAAGGCAAAATTAGGGTTTTAGAGGGAAATGGCTTGTCATCAGAGTTAGGAGAGGCTGCCGGAGGTGTTGTATGGACTCTCTTCGGCCCGGCATAGTTTCAAGGAGGCGGAGGAGGCTGCAGGATGGCGCGGTGGAAGAGGATGCGCTGCAAGGACGGCGCAGACGGGAGGAGATGAGAAGCTCGGACAGAAGCAGGACGACGCGGCGGAAGATGATGCGCTACAGGCGGAGCGACTAGGACGAGACGAGCAGCTCGCCGCAGAGGCAGAGGCAGCTAGGCGCAGTCATCGAAGCGGAAGAGGAGGCAAGGTCGTCATGGGAAGCAACGATACTGCTTCAGGGCTGGTGTTGTTGCTGCATTTAGATAGCAGATTGTGTACAATTAACGTGAATCCTCAATTTTGAGGTTTAGGTTAGAGAGAAGGAAGATGAATTTTATGTGTATGCGCTTGTTCTGTGCAATGATAATCTACTGGAGTTGTCTCCAAATGCAAAGACTGAATAATTCAGTAATGTTAGGTTTGCAATTGTCTCCAAATGCAGTCAGAGTGTTTGCAGATTTTGAGTTATCTTGTATGTGAAAGAGAGTCAGATGCATTCATTCCCATGTGTGTATCAAAAATTATGTAGAGGGAATGCTACCTAAATTGCATGAAAGAACCAAGAGTGGGAAGAGGATTCGTACTACTGCTATCCATGTCATCCCCCAGGCGGCCAAAAGATGAACTGGGTTGGAACAGAATGCATAGTCTTGTTCACATAATGACCATACTATAAAATCAGTTAAATGACCAGACTATAGAATCAGTTAATTACAATAACATAAGCTGAACTGCAATATATGTTAAGACATATAAAATCATAATTTTATCCCACAAAACTGAAGCATATGTTTTTTTATAACAGCGTAACAGACTGCAAAATGTATACTGAATACAAGACAACAACTTGGTATTACATAGGAGGGAATATCATTCAGCATGTTCAAACACTAAAGAACTAGCACATAGAATTTGAATGTCAGGATCCAAGAAACAGAAGAAGCTACATAATCATCGAAGGTCAAAGATCACTTCTTTGGCTTCTTGGCTTGCACATTCTGTTGTTTGGTACCCTTTCTCTTTTCTCTAACAAATTCTGCACATTCTTTTCCCTTGCTCTTATTTTGCTGGTTTACACTGAATAAACGTGCTCTTTGTGGGCTTAATTAGTAGGTTGCATAGGGGTTGCGTTACTATGAAACTAAATGGGCTAAACCAAAAACCACCACACAAACGGAACTGGATAGAACGAATATTATACATAAAATAAACATCTACGTTGACGTGGAAGGTTACCGCGGGACTAGGCAGCCCCACTTTTCATGCATTGTTGGGTTATATGGTGGGCCCGCTGAGATAGCATAGCTGCATTTAAGAGAAATAGATTATTGGGCGTGATCTTTTTAGTTTGTACACGATTATAAAAGCTGTATAAACGATCGATATGGAAAAGACTCCCATTTCTCTTTCTCTTGGTGAACCGAGGTTTGTGGGAAAAGCCTCGGACCTCGCGGTGAAGTCTCCTCGATGCGACGCGGTACGTCGCTGCCGGTAGCCTTGGTTGTGTGGGTTGCAAGGACATTGGTTGGTGGTCCTCTCAGGCGGCGTGGCCCGGAGTTGGCAATTTTGGCGTTGATAGGAGGACGGGGTCGATATGGTGGCGGAGTTGGACCATCATGGGTTCAGGTGGAGTAGGGGTTGATAAGAAATGAATGTGGACATGTCAGCGTAGGGTGGTGCTATGGTGGTGTGCGTTATTGGTGGCCAGATCTGATGGCTACCGTGGAGAGCGACGGTGGTCAACCTCGAGGTGTCGGCTTTGCTCCAGGTCGCATGATGCGGGTGGCCTGGCGTAGAGGTGGTGTCGGGGTGGTGCTTGATGGATGACGATAAAGATAATTTCTGCCACATTGTTGACGGTCAGAAACCCCCTGGCGGGCAGAGACGGTCAACACGGTAGAGCCGGGAACAACTAGGGCTGCGGCTGGCCCCAGTCCCTCAGAGCGACGGCCCGCAAAGCCTCCTGGTCGCACGTCCGATGTTTATCACAAGGGCGTGCCACCTGACCTATACCTGGTCAGGAAGGTGTGGATGATGCCTCGCTTAGTTTCCTGCATGGCATACACGTAAACATTAAATACGAGCCTCGATCGGCTCTCAGTTATCCTGTGAATCGGCTCAAAGAGCCGATCCACCCATGATCCGGACAAGGTGTCCGAATATATGGTGGTCCTGCTTGATCAAGAAATAGCTAATGAGATCTACGAAGATTTAGGGTTTTCACCGCATAATCGGATCGTCCTACTCCAGGTTGGGCCTCGCGGCCACGCACGGTGATCGTAAGCCGATCCTAAACAAGGCCTAAAAACCAACACGAGGTTGATCCCCGGAACATCCTGTTTAGGGCCAACGAACGACACCCTACGTGCCGCTGGATCCTCCCCCTTTGTAAGGCCTAACTATTGCGTGATATTAAACTAATCCTTGTAGAACAAGGAGCAATCGTAACGGATCAGATCTACTAAATAATGATCAAGCGGGTGCCGCCCCTACACCTAAGACAGGTGTAAGGGCGGCTAGATATGCAAGGGTTGCACTACGACAAGCATATGATACGAAGAACAATGCTAACCCTAACATATCTATGATAACTACGTTGCTCGCCATCAAAAAGGCTTCGAGATCGAGCAACGCATGAACAACATGAAGCTTAGGCTGCCTAGATCGCAAGATGCGATCTAGGCAGCATGTTGCTTACCGGTAGAAACCCTCGAGACGAAGGAGTTGGCGATGCGCCGAGATTGATTTGGTTGGTTGAACGTTGGTTGTTGTTTATTCCATAAACCCTAGATACATATTTATAGTCCAGGGACTTTCTAATGTGGGTCGTGCACCAAACCGTGCACGAGTAAGATTCTAACTTCTAAACTAAAATGTGATCTAATATGTTACAGATACACGGGCAATTAAGCCCAACTTGGTATAAAAGGCCGATTCACGTATTTCTTCCATGTATATTCTTCAAGTCCATCTTGATCGCGGCCCACCTGTGACTCGGTCAAATTCTGTTGATAACACATGCCCCCTGGTTTTGGAAATGACATTTCCAAAATCATTATGCTCTTCTTTCGTCGGGTCATGTCGTGGCAGAGCAGAAAACCGCCGCAGAATCCTCATCATGATGCCTTGCCCTCTCCACTCCTCCGCGTGGCCGTAAAACTTTCCTGTTGGGCAACATCTCCTCGGAAACTGCTGTGGCATTGAATTTCCCTCATATCCCTTTTATTTAACCGTGCTCAACAGCTTGCGCCTCCTTCGTCCTCATCGCCCTAGCACCAAAAAACCCTCTCGTGCCACCATGTCTTCTTCCTCCTCCTCCGAGCTTTCCTACGGGTCCGACTCCTCCCGCGAGACGCCGCCGGAAATCCGTGCCCCAGAAGAATGGGACGAGGAGAGCCACGCCTCCTCCATTTGGTCCGAGGACGACAAGTCCTTGACCAGCGGGGATGAAGATCTCCAGTTCCTCGCCGACGGAGAACTGGAGTCGGAAAGCGAGGACGACCGGTTCCCCTGGGACGGCTGCCCCACCTCTGAAGAAGAGGAAGAGGAAGACGACGACGACGACGACTCCCTCGAGGGCTACCCGCCGGCGAAACGCCTCCGCATGTGGTGGGACGACGACAGCAGCGACGATGAAGACGGGGATGAAGCTCCCGTAGAGGGCTACGGGAGTAGCGACGAGGAACCCATCGGCAGCAGTGCCGATGAGAGTTCTGAGGATGACGACGAGGGCAGTGATGGCCCGTAGATTAGGATCTACTAGTATAGGCCTAGCAGTAGTAGATTGGTCAGTAGACCCTTCTTTTGTTCTTCCTTCTTTGCGCAATCGGCTCTTCATTGTAAGAAATCCCAATATTACTGAAGAATTTCCCTTAACTTGATTTCGCCGACTTCTTTCATGCTGATTTTGTCGACTGTTGGCCTAATCCATGCTTAATGACTGATGGCAACGCATCAGTTTCTCACGATAATTTGCGAGACAGGCCAATTCAGCCATCCCTCCAAGCTAGCCAGCTCTACCGATGACGATGGCACAGCCGATCTTAGTAGGCTGGCGACTTGATCTTGAGCAGGCGTCTTTTAAAAGAGACCTGGAACTGTCTGAGATGCTCGAACTGATGACTCCGTAACAGAACACCACTCTCCAGACCAGTTGTGTTGTAGGGCTAGCCGATTCCGACCAAATCGGCTCCCCAGAGCAAAGATCTTTAGGGCGAGCTGCCCCCCGAGCCTTAATCAAGGCGAATCAGCCACATGTGCCGCCATTAGCCTCAAATCATGACGTAGCCAGTCGATTTTAACAACATCGGCTCCCCAAGGCAGAGAACCTTCAGGGTGAGCTGCCCCCCGAGCTTCTTCAATCTACTTCTTGCGCCTTGCAGGCCATATTGGCTCCTTTCCTTTGGTGTCTCTGAGGCAACCCACCCTTGGCCTGATCTGCACATCCAGGCTGCTCTTGGCATTGAAGAGAGGATCCGAGCCCCTAAACCACTCCATTGAGGAGTTCTTCCATCATAGGCTCCCTTCGTGCTCCATTGACCCTCTGATCGTAACAGTTATTCCTCTTGAGTCGATGGCCATGCATCGGCTTTCACATCCTTAAGTCGATGTCTGCTGCATCGGCTGTACTCAAAAATTTTCGAATTTTAGAATTTTTACGGCCGACTTGTGCATCGGCCCCCATACTTCAACACCCATCACCAAAAGATGAGATACTTCTACTGCATACCCTCGTGTTTTATCCACCTGGGTGCCCCCCGAGCCGATTCTGTCAAGAGAATTGATGGTATCGGCTCTGTTGGATAACATGTTGAACCCAAGCAGAATGGATGGTGAGGATAATTTTGGCCGATTGCTGGAATCGGCCTCCCGTTGCTTGCTCGGTGAAGGTTTTGTGATGTCCCTTCATAAATTTTTTGGGGCCGATCACAAGGATCAGCCTCGCCACGTTTGCTTATTGACGTGCTCTTGCTACTCGTTCAGGCCGGTAGATAAAACCAGCCCAATCTCTGACTTTATCATGTTGGTGCGCTTGCTGTCGTCCACCTTGAGTGCATCATATAATCGTGGAGCACTAAGCTTCGTCGGAAGAACGAGCACCACGTTTGTGCCAGCCGATGTTTCATCATTGGCTTTCCTTTGCTTGGGGCGCCACTCCATTTTCCGTGGACGACCCTCTTCATCCAGGGTTCGCTGAACCTTCGCAGCCAGATCAGGCCTTGCCTTCCTTAATGTATGCAAGTATAACCTCTCGGCTTCTTCCAGGCCGCGCAATCGCTGAACCCTGCGTTTCTGGGAACGGCTGAGTCCATCAGGGCACCACCTTGGCCGGTGGTACCTGTCTTCTTCTTCTCCCTCGTCTTCTGAATCTTCGAGATCCTTCAACCGAGGGGACTCAGCTCGTTTGCTCTGTGGCGGGAGAGGCCCTAGGCGCTTGAATACGGACACGTTGGCTGCCTCCTTCTTCTTCCGGTTGCATTCTGGGCAATTGCCGATTGTTGGCAATCGGCTCATTCCTGAATCCCAGCAGTGTCTGAAGAAGGGACAGTCCCAGTGCCTATCCTTGTCGACTCGCTCCCCCAGCTTTTCCTTGGCACGGCGCTCGTGCTCCTCCTCATCATGATCATGCCGACGACGTCTCCCGTCGTCCCTAGCCGTACGATCTTCTTCATCATCGCCGTCGCATCGCCGGCGTTGGTCATACTGACTCACATACTTGTTGAGGAGGTGATCAGAGAGAGGTCGTTGATACCTTATGTTTTTCACCTCTCCCTCTGTGACGTAGCGCTTTCCGTCTTGGCGGAGCCGATCGCGTGGAGCGGCTTCCTCTGTATCTTTGCTATGAGAGCAGCTGCCCTCATCTCCATCCTTGCCAGCGTGGTGTCCAAGATCTACCATATTGATTTTGCACGAGAAATCCGGCTGGCACCCTCCGTGGTAAGCATACTCCACCATGTTTACGGCGGGGAAGGGGTGTGTGTCGACCTTCATGGCGTACTGGTTGAAAATTAACCGTCCGTTTTCTATCGCCATTTGGATATGCTGCCGCCACACCCTGCAGTCGTTGGTGGTGTGGGTGAACGTGTTATGCCACTTGCAGTATGGCTTTCCGTTCAGCTCTTGCACCGTGGGGAACTTGTGGCCTTCGGGTACCTTTATATGCTTCTCCGTGAGTAAGAGATCAAAAATCTGCTCCGTCTTGGTCACTGATGCGCGTGGTTGACGTATTGTCTTTTCGTTCGACACGCGTCCGTTGGGAACCCCAAGAGGAAGGTGTGATGCGCACAGCGGCAAGTTTCCCTCAGTAAGAAACCAAGGTTTAATCGGACAAGTAGGAGTCAAGAAGCACGTTGAAGGTTGATGGCGGCGAGATGTAGTGCGGCGCAACACCAGGGATTCCGGCGCCAACGTGGAACCTGCACAACACAACCAAAGTACTTTGCCCCAACGAAACAGTGAGGTTGTCAATCTCACCGGCTTGCTGTAACAAAGGATTAACCGTATTGTGTGGAAGATGATTGTTTGCAGAGAAAACAGTAAAACAAGTATTGCAGCAGATTTGTATTTAAGTAAAGAGAATTGGACCGGGGTCCACAGTTCACTAGAGGTGTCTCTCCCATAAGACGAACAGCATGTTGGGTGAACAAATTACAGTTGGGCAATTGACAAATAAAGAGAGCATGACAATGCACATACATATCATGATGAGTATAGTGAGATTTAATTGGGCATTACGACAAAGTACATAGACCGCCATCCAACCGCATCTATGCCTAAAAAGTCCACCTTCGAGGTTATCATCCGAACCCCTCCAGCATTAAGTTGCAAGCAACGGACAATTGCATTAAGTATGGTGCGTAATGTAATCAACAACTACATCCTTAGACATAGCATCAATGTTTTATCCCTAGTGGCAACAGCACAACACAACCTTAGAACTTTCCGTCACTGTCCCGGTGTCAATGCGGCATGAACCCACTATCGAGCATAAGTACTCCCTCTTGGAGTTACAAGCATCTACTTGGCCGGAGCATCTACTAGTAACGGAGAGCATGCAAGATCATAAACAACACATAAGCATAACTTTGATAATCAACATAACAAGTATTCTCTATTCATCGGATCCCAACAAACGCAACATATAGAATTACGGATAGATGATCTTGATCATGATAGGCAGCTCACAAGATCCGACAATGATAGCACAATGGGGAGAAGACAACCATCTAGCTACTGCTATGGACCCATAGTCCAGGGGTAGACTACTCACACATCACACCGGAGGCGACCATGGCGGCGTAGAGTCCTCCGGGAGATGATTCCCCTCTCCGGCAGGGGGCCGGAGGCGATCTCCTGGATCCCCCGAGATGGGATCGGCGGCGACGGCGTCTCTGGAAGGTTTTCCGTATCGTGGCTCTCGGTACTGGGGGTTTCGTCACGGAGGCTTTAAGTAGGCGGAAGGGCAAGTCAAGAGGCGGCACGGGGGCCCACACCATAGGCCGGCGCGGCCGGGGGTGGGGCCGCGCCGCCCTAGGGTTTGGCCACCCCGTGGCCCCTCTTCGTCTCGTCTTCGGACTTCCGGAAGCTTCGTGGAAAAATAGGCCCCTGGGCTTTGATTTCGTCCAATTCCGAGAATATTTCCTTACTAGGATTTCGAAACCAAAAACAAGCAGAAAACAAAGAATCGGCACTTCGGCATCTTGTTAATAGGTTAGTTCCGTAAAATGCACGAATATGACATAAAGTGTGCATAAAACATGTAGATAACATCAATAATGTGGCATGGAACATAAGAAATTATCGATACGTCGGAGACGTATCAGCATCCCCAAGCTTAGTTCTGCTCGTCCCGAGCAGGTAAAACGATAACACAGATAATTTCTGAAGTGACATGCCATCATAATCTTGATCATACTATTTGTAAAGCATATGTAGTGAATGCAGCGATCAAAACAATGTGTATGACATGAGTAAACAAGTGAATCATAAAGCAAAGACTTTTCATGAATAGCACTTCAAGACAAGCATCAATAAGTCTTGCATAAGAGTTAACTCATAAAGCAATAATTCAAAGTAAAGGTATTGAAGCAACACAAAAGAAGATTAAGTTTCAGCGGTTGCTTTCAACTTGTAACATGTATATCTCATGGATATTGTCAACATAGAGTAATATAATAAGTGCAATAAGCAAGTATGTAGGAATCAATGCACAGTTCACACAAGTGTTTGCTTCTTGAGGTGGATAGAAATAGGTGAACTGACTCAACATTGAAAGTAAAAGAATGGTCCTCATAGAGGAAAAGCATCGATTGCTATATTTGTGCTAGAGCTTTGATTTTGAAAACATGAAACAATTTTGTCAACGGTAGTAATAAAGCATATGCATCATGTAAATTATATCTTATAAGTTGCAAGCCTCATGCATAGTGTACCAATAGTGCCCGCACCTTGTCCTAATTAGCTTGGACTACCTGGATTATCACCGCAATACATATGCTTTAACCAAGTTTCACAAAGGGGTACCTCTATGCCGCTCGTACAAAGGTCTAAGGAGAAAGCTCGCATTTGGATTTCTCGCTTTTGATTATTCTCAACTTAGACATCCATACCGGGACAACATAGACAACGGATAATGGACTCCTCTTTTAATGCTTTAAGCATTTGACAACAATTAATTCTTTTCTCATTAGAGACTTGAGGATATTTGTCCAAAACTGAAACTTCCACCATGGATCATGGCTTTAGTTAGCGGCCCAATGTTCTTCTCTCACAATATGCATGCTCAAACCATTCAACTCGGTGTAGATCGCCCTTACTTCAGTACAAGACGAACATGCATAGCAACTCACATGAAATTCAACAATGAGTTGATGGCGTTCCCCAGTGAACATGGTTATCGCACAACAAGCAACTTAATAAGAGATAAAGTGCATAATTACATATTCAATACCACAATAGTTTTTAAGCTATTTGTCCCATGAGCTATATATTGCAAAGGTGAATGATGGAATTTTAACGGTAGCACTCAAGCAATTTACTTTGGAATGGCGGAAAAATACCATGTAGTATAGGTAGGTATGGTGGACACAAATGGCATAGTGGTTGGCTCAAGTATTTTGGATGCATGAGAAGTATTCCCTCTCGATACAAGGTTTAGGCTAGCAAGGCTTATTTGAAACAAACACAAGGATGAACCGGTGCAGCAAAACTCACATAAAAGACATATTGAAAACATTATAAGACTCTACACCGTCTTCCTTGTTGTTCAAACTCAATACTAGAAATTATCTAGACCTTAGAGAAACCAAATATGCAAACCAAATTTTAGCATGCTCTATGTATTTCTTCATTAATGGGTGCAAAGCATATGATGCAAGAGCTTAAACATGAGCACAACAATTGCCAAGTATCACATTACCCAAGACATTTATAGCAATTACTACATGTATCATTTTCCAATTCCAACCATATAACAATTTAACGAAGGAGAAACTTCGCCATGAATACTATGAGTAGAAACCAAGGACATACTTGTCCATATGCTACAGCGGAGCGTGTATCTCTCCCATAAAGTGAATGCTAGGATCCATTTTATTCAAACAAAACAAAAAACAAAAACAAACCGACGCTCCAAGAAAAAGCACATAAGATGTGATGGAATAAAAATATAGTTTCAGGGAGGAACCCGATAATGTTGTCGATGAAGAAGGGGATGCCTTGGGCATCCCCAAGCTTAGACGCTTGAGTCTTCTTGATATATGCAGGGGTGAACCACCGGGTGCATCCCCAAGCTTAGAGCTTTCACTCTCCTTAATCATGTTGCATCATACTCCTCTCTTGATCCTTGAAAACTTCCTCCACACCAAACTCGAAACAACTCATTAGAGGGTTAGTGCACAATATAAATTGACATATTCAGAGGTGACACAATCATTCTTAACACTTATGGACATTGCATAAGGCTACTGGACATTAGTGGATCAAAGAAATTCATCCAACATAGCGAAAGAGGCAATGCGAAATAAAAGGCAGAATCTGTCAAAACAGAACAGTTCGTATTGACGAATTTTAAAATGGCACCAGACTTGCTCAAATGAAAATGCTCAAATTGAATGAAAGTTGCGTACATATCTGAGGATCACTCACGTAAATTGGCATAATTTTCTGAGCTACCTACAGGGAGATAGACCCAGATTCGTGACAGCAAAGAAATCTGGAACTGCGCAGTAATCCAAATCTAGTACTTACTTTTCTATCAACGGCTTAACTTGGCACAACAAAACACAAAACTAAGATAAGGAGAGGTTGCTACAGTAGTAAACAACTTCCAAGACACAAAATAAAAACAAAGTACTGTAGGTAAAAACATGGGTTGTCTCCCATAAGCGCTTTTCTTTAACGCCTTTCAGCTAGGCGCAGAAAGTGTGTATCAAGTATTATCGAAGGGTGGAGCATCAACATCATAATTTGTTCTAATAGTAGAATCATAAGGTACCTTTATTCTCTTTCTAGGGAAGTGTTCCATACCTTTCTTGAGAGGAAATTGATATTTTATATTACCTTCCCTCATATCAATAATAGCACCAACAGTTCGAAGAAAAGGTCTTCCCAATATAATGGGACAAGATGCATTGCATTCAATATCCAAGACAACAAAATCAACGGGAACAAGATTATTGTTAACGGTAATGCGAACATTATCAACTTTACCCAAAGGTTTCTTTGTAGAATGATCAGCAAGATTAACATCCAAATAACAATTTTTCAGCGGTGGCAAGTCAAGCATATTATAAATTTTCTTAGGCATAACAGAAATACTTGCACCAAGATCACATAAAGCATTACAATCAAAATCTTTAACCTTCATCTTAATGATGGGCTCCCAACCATCCTCTAGCTTTTTAGGAATAGAGGCTTCGCGCTCTAGTTTCTCTTCTCTAGCTTTTATGAGAGCATTTGTAATATGATGCGTGAAAGCCAAATTTATAGCACTAGCATTAGGACTTTTAGCAAGTTTTTGCAAGAACTTTATAACTTCAGAGATATGGCAATCATCAAAATTCAAACCATTATAATCTAAAGCAATGGGATCATCATCCCCAATGTTGGAAAAAATTTCAGCGGCTTTATCACGAGCAGTTTCAGCAGTTTTAGCGAGTTTCAGTGCAGTTTTTCGCGCTTTGCATTAGAAGTGGAAACATTGCTAACACCAATTCTTTTATTAGTATGAGTAGGAGGTGCAGCAACATGTGTAGCATTAGCATTACTAGTGGTGGTAATAGTCCAAACTTTAGCTATATTCTTCTCTTTAGCTAGTTTTTCATTTTCTTCTCTATCCCACCTAGCACGCGAGTTCAGCCATTAATCTTATATTCTCATTAATTCTAACTTGAATGGCATTTGCTGTAGTAGTAATTTTATCATCTAAATCCTCAGGTTTAGCAGCCATTTTATTAATTAAAGAAGATTGTGATGCAGACATGTATGAGATTCGGGTTTCAGCACTAGCAAGTTTAGTTTGCAACCCCGAGATTTCCCTATTCAGATTTTCAAGTTGATTTCCTATATTCTTCAACAAGGTAGATTGCTCATTCATAACAAGATTCAGTAAAGCAGGTTTAACTTCAAAGAATTCTGCTGTAGTAGCAGGTGGAGCAATATGTGTGCATAAGAAATCATTATTATTTGTGGTTGTGAAGTCACACAACTTAGTATTTTCAGCGTTGGCCATTTTAGCAACAGTAAATAAAGCAAACTAGATAAAGTAAATGCAAGTAAACTAATTTTTTTGTGTTTTCAATATAGCAAACAAAATAGCAAATAAAGTAAAACTAGCAACTAATTTTTTTGTATTTTGATTTAGTGCAGCAAACAAAGTAGTAAATAAAACTAAGCAAGACAAAAACAAAGTAAAGAGATTGAGAAGTGGAGACTCCCCTTGCAGCGTGTCTTGATCTCCCCGGCAACGGCGCCAGAAATTTGCTTGATGCGCGTGGTTGACGTATTGTCTTTTCGTTCGACACGCGTCCGTTGGGAACCCCAAGAGGAAGGTGTGATGCGCACAGCGGCAAGTTTCCCTCCGTAAGAAACCAAGGTTTAATCGGACCAGTAGGAGTCAAGAAGCACGTTGAAGGTTGATGGCGGCGAGATGTAGTGCGGCGCAACACCAGGGATTACAGCGCCAACGTGGAACCTGCACAACACAACCAAAGTACTTTGCCCCAACGAAACAGTGAGGTTGTCAATCTCACCGGCTTGCTGTAACAAAGGATTAACCGTATTGTGTGGAAGATGATTGTTTGCAGAGAAAACAGTAAAACAAGTATTGCAGTAGATTTGTATTTCAGTAAAGAGAATTGGACCGGGGTCCACAGTTCACTAGAGGTGTCTCTCCCATAAGACGAACGAGCATGTTGGGTGAACAAATTACAGTTGGGCAATTGACAAATAAAGAGAGAATGACAATGCACATACATATCATGATGAGTATAGTGAGATTTAATTGGGCATTACGACAAAGTACATAGACCGCCATCCAAGCGCATCTATGCCTAAAAAGTCCACCTTCGAGTTATCATCCGAACCCCCTCCGAGTATTAAGTTGCAAGCAACGAGACAATTGCATTAAGTATGGTGCGTAATGTAATCAACAACTACATCCTTAGACATAGCATCAATGTTTTATCCCTAGTGGCAACAGCACAACACAACCTTAGAACTTTACGTCACTGTCCCAGGTGTCAATGCGAGGCATGAACCCACTATCGAGCATAAGTACTCCCTCTTGGAGTTACAAGCATCTACTTGGCCAGAGCATCTACTAGTAACGGAGAGCATGCAAGATCATAAACAACACATAAGCATAACTTTGATAATCAACATAACAAGTATTCTCTATTCATCGGATCCCAACAAACGCAACATATAGAATTACGAGATAGATGATCTTGATCATGATAGGCAGCTCACAAGATCCGACAATGATAGTACAATGGGGAGAAGACAACCATCTAGCTACTTGCTATGGACCCATAGTCCGGGGGTAGACTACTCACACATCACACCGGAGGCGACCATGGCGGCGTAGAGTCCTCCGGGAGATGATTCCCCTCTCCGGCGGGGTGCCGGAGGCGATCTCCTGGATCCCCGAGATGGGATCGGCGGCGACGAGCGTCTGCGGAAGGTTTTCCGTATCGTGGCTCTCGGTGCGGGGGTTTCGTCACGGAGGCTTTAAGTAGGCGGAAGGGCAAGTCAAGAGGCGGCACGGGGGGCCCACACCATAGGCCGGCGCGGCCGAGGGTGGGGCCGCGCCGCCCTAGGGTTTGGCCACCCCGTGGCCCCTCTTCGTCTCGTCTTCGGACTTCCGGAAGCTTCGTGGAAAAATAGTCCCACTGGGCTTTGATTTCGTCCAATTCCGAGAATATTTCCTTACTAGGATTTCGAAACCAAAAACAGCGAGAAAACGACAAGCGGCACTTCGGCATCTTGTTAATAGGTTAGTTCCAGAAAATGCACGAATATGACATAAAGTGTGCATAAAACATGTAGATAACATCAATAATGTGGCATGGAACATAAGAAATTATCGATACGTCGGAGACGTATCAGTCACGTCGAAGTCGAACCCTTTTGGAGGGCCTTGTGGCTTCACCCATTTGCAGGTCACGGGGCCTGTCGCTCGAGTCCATTCAGCCACTGCTACCTCCCGATCTCCCGCAGCACCTTCATCCTCGTCACGCCTCAACCGGGGTCACCACACGCTTGAATTTGTCTCGGTAAACATCCGGGTGGCGATGCTCATATGCTGACAGCCTACGCACCATGTGCGCCAATGAAGGGTAGTCCGCTTAGGAGGCCACGTCCTAATCGATGATGAGAGACCCACCACCGCCAATTCGACTGCTTCTTTTTCACTTATATGAGCCGAAAAGCATCGGTTCCTAATGGTCCTGAAGCGGCTGGACGTATTACGACACTTGTTTCCCAGCGCTACGTCGTACTTGCGCTAGATCGGCAATACCAACATCGGAAGCCTCCGAGTGATACTGCTCATGGAACTGCTCTTCCAAGCTGCTTCCAAGTCCGGATGGAGTTCGGTGGCAGCGATGTGTACCACCCGAAGCCGATCCTGTGAGGGACTGTGCGAAGAACCTCACGCGCAACTCGTCTGATGCTGAGATCGTGCCCAGCTGTGCCAAATACCGGCTCACATGCTCGATGGAGCTGGAACCATCTGATCCACTAAACTTCGTGAAGTCCGGGAGCCGATATTTGGGTGGTAGCGGGATCAGTTCGTAGTCGTTGGGGTACGGCTTGGTGTAGCCGAACGTCTTCCTTTTCGGCATCATGCCGAACTGATCTTTCAAGATTGCACAAATCTGATCCGCTGTGATGGCTGAAGGTGTCGAACCCTGAAGATTCGCCGGGGTGGCATACTTAACCAGCCATGCTTGCTTTTCCGGTTCTAAGCCAAGCTGCGGGAGGCTGGGCTTTGGAGGTTTGTCGGAGTGGCGTACTTAGCTAGCCACGATTGCTTCTCGGGATCAGCTCTCGACGTTCCTCCTGCCGTTCCGGAGGCCCCCGATATTGCAGCCTGGTTCGAGAGTGCCCGGGCGTTGCGGTCCGGTACGTATGCGCACGCGTATCCGTGCGGGATCTCCTTGGGTGCCTCGGGTAGGAATTGGTAGTCACTAGGATCACCACCAATCTTGTAGACGACGTATGCCGATGAGTTCGGCAGTTCCGGTGCTGCCCATGCGAGCAGGCTGGGGCTGGAGTGGCATCTCTCCTTTGAAAGTCCCCAGAGCTGGTCCCGACGGAGAATACCGGTGGCTCATGATTTCCTGGACCACGCGCGGAGCGACACGCTCCAAAGTGTTCACCAGGCTCTCGGAGTGGCGGTGCGGCGAATGAGCCACCATGTAGTTGATTTCCTGCCGCGGCGACCTGGTGCGTTCTTCGACGGGCGGAAAGGTCCACTCCATCGAGTGCGCCTTCAGGTGTGAAACCCTTCCACCTGACGCCATGGGAGCGGGTTCGGTGGAAAGAGCCGACGAGTTCGGCTTCGAGGACCGCCTTGATTTCGTCATGTTTCTTCTTGAGCTCATCAGGCATATCCTCGTACTTGACCGGAGTGTCTTCCGCCATCTCGGATGTAGATGGCGATGCGGTGGATGTCGAAGGTCGGTCCCACCGGGCGTGCCAGAATGTGTTGATGGTCAGAAACCCACTGGCGGGCAGAGACGGTCAACACGGTAGAGCCGGGAACAACTAGGGCTGCGGCTGGCCCCAGTCCCTCAGAGCGACGGCCCGCAAAGCCTCCTGGTCGCACGTCCGATGTTTATCACAAGGGTGTGCCACCTGACCTATACCTGGTCAGGAAGGTGTGGATGATGCCTCGCTTAGTTTCCTGCATGGCATACACGTAAACATTAAATACGAGCCTCGATCGGCTCTCAGGTTATCCCGTGAATCGGCTCAAAGAGCCGATCCACCCATGATCCGGACAAGGTGTCCGAATATATGGTGGTCCTGCTTGATCAAGAAATAGCTAATGAGATCTACGACGATTTAGGGTTTTCACCGCATAATCGGATCGTCCTACTCCAGAGTTGGGCCTCGCGGCCACGCACGGTGATCGTAAGCCGATCCTAAACAAGGCCTAAAAACCAACACGAGGTTGATCCCCGGAACATCCTGTTTAGGGCCAACGAACGACACCCTACGTGCCGCTGGATCCTCCCCCCCTTTGTAAGGCCTAACTATTGCAGATATTAAACTAATCCTTGTAGAACAAGGAGCAATCGTAACGGATCAGATCTACTAAATAATGATCAAGCGGGGTGCCGCCCCTACACCTAAGACAGGTGTAAGGGCGGCTAGATATGCAAGGGTTGCACTACGACAGCATATGATACGAAGAACAATGCTAACCCTAACATATCTATGATAACTACGTTGCTCGCCATCAAAAAGGCTTCGATACGAGCAACGCATGAACAACATGAAGCTTGTGCTGCCTAGATCGCAAGATGCGATCTAGGCAGCATGTTGCTTACCGGTAGAAACCCTCGAGACGAAGGAGTTGGCGATGCGCCGAGATTGATTTGGTTGGTTGAACGTTGGTTGTTGTTTATTCCATAAACCCTAGATACATATTTATAGTCCAGGGGACTTTCTAATGTGGGTCGTGCACCAAACCGTGCACGAGTAAGATTCTAACTTCTAAACTAAAATGCGATCTAATATGTTACAGATACACGGGCAATTAAGCCCAACTTGGTATAAAAGGCCGATTCACGTATTTCTTCCATGTATATTCTTCAAGTCCATCTTGATCGCGGCCCACCTGTGACTCGGTCAAATTCTGGTGATAACACACATATAGTATGTCGGTGATTTGGATGTGTTAATATCTATATCTATCGGGCTTCCCATGTTGTTGGTTTCATGGAAGAGTTCCGGGCGAATGCCTAATACTGACTTGTCGATGCTGGCATTGGCGGTGTACTTATGTAGGTTTCCTCCTTGGAGGGGCTTGTAGTGGATTCGCTTCTACACCCTCGTGGGGTTTGGGCTCTTCGAGAGAAATCCCTAGTTCCGGGTTCCCAGGCAGACGACAACGGTGGACATCACTACCTTCTTGGAGGCATCATCTTGGATGACTTTCATTCACTTGTCCACACGTGCTTCTCCACTCGTCGAGTTTGTGGATGTCGGGGTAGCGACCCAGAGTGGATTATGTTTGAGCGTCGAGGCGGCGGCCTTGTAAACCATGGGGGACAACAACTTCATGGGGTGGAGCTGTTGCTGGCTATGGCTTGAGCGACACTTTTGTGTCGCTACTGCGTCAAGGTTGTCGGTTTGGTGACACGTCCTAACGGGGGATACATGTAGTATGTCAACTCGGCGGCCTACGATGTGGTGCGATGGCCGTGATATACGGGGAAGACTAGGTCGTCTGTCACTGCATGCATATCGAGAGCAAGTGGTGGTATGTAGGTGTGCCTGGCCCGGTAGGCGGTATCGGTGGATCGCGTAAGACACATCGGAGGGATGGAAGTTGGGGCAGTGGTTCTGAGAGTTCCGCCACAGTGAGGGTGTGTGACCTAGCATCGTGAGGGTGACGAGGCTGTTGTCGGTGTTGGTCAATGGTGTGTCAAGTGTTGTCTTCGGCGCATGGTCTTGTGGATCGTCAGCCTATTCACCTATGCAGGACCACCCTTGGTATGCTCCTCCCAGATCAGTCGCGATGCTTCCTCTCCGGCAGCAATGGGAGTCCCGATAGTTCTGTAGAGTGTGTCACGGGTTGTTTCATGTTTGTGTGGTTGACGCCTTTGGTGGAGAGTTGTTATGTTCTAGATTCTTCAGTGGGCATGGCTCCATGGTGTTCCTATTTATATGGACGTGGTACTTGTTGTATGGTTTTCGTTCTATTTTTCGCTAATTAATTGGATTGGCCTATATCCATTGCACGGTGTGGCACACCACATACTCCAAACAACTTCGTAGTGTAAGTAGACCATCATCCACACGGCCACATTGGCATCTTCGCCATCCTTCATTTTCGATTATTGAGAAAGTTCTTAGAATAAATAATCTTCCTTTTTCGAATGAACATTATCAGTCTGTTTATTGATGCACGTAGAAATGGCAAAGGCCATCAATTGCCTTATCCTAGGTCTGCAAGTGTTTCTAGTGCTCCTTGGAGCTAATTTTCTCGGATGTTTGAGGACATGCAACTGTTTATGTTGGTTGTTATAAGTACTGTGTGAGTTTTATCGATGATTTTAGGAAGTTCACATGGATCTATTTGCGTAAAAAAAGTTTGATGATTTTTCATAAATTTCGTGATTTTCAATAAAATGTTGAGCATCTATATATTTGACAGAACAATTCTTGGTATCCAATTCGATTAGGGTTGTAAATTTCACAAATTAAGCCCCTTCTTTGCACATGTTGGAATATCTTAATATGTGTCTTATCCCCATGCTCACCAATAGAACGATTATGTGAAACGCAAACATCGTCATATTATGGAGGTTGGCCTTTGTATTTTAGCACATGTGTTATGCCTCTTAAGTTTGGGGATGAAGCTTTCCTATATCTTATTAATAGTCTTCCTAGCAAAGTAATTACAAATCACACACCCACCAAAAATTTGTGCAAAACTCCACCAAATTATTCTTTTCTTCACATTTTTGGATGTGCAGTTTGGCCAAACCTTAGCCCCTACAATCAAGAGAAACTTTAGTTCCGTTCCAAACGATGGCTTTCTTGGGCTATAGTGGTCTTCACAATGGTTAAAATCTGTCTTGACATTTCTATCGGTCATGTCTACGTTTCGCGGGATGTCATATTCGATGAATACATTTTCCCGTTTTCTCAACGTCATCCTAACGTCAGAGCATAAATTTACACTGAACTTCTTTTGTTGCTTTTGATTCTTCCTAATCCTTCCAAATCTGATCGGGAGAATGATTTGAGGCATGACCATATGTCTGTATCTCATAATTTTTCACTTGATGATAGTATGCAAGAGACTTGTGTTACAGATAATCTGGGGCCGATCCCGAGTAAGTGTTGATTCCTTGGACGCATCGGCGGGTGATCCCATCGTATCCTGCTTAGGATCTGGGTTGCCAGGCCATGCCGGCCCGCCTAAGCCCGTGTCTCTTTCCGGGAGAGCCAGCACGCGTACACCACGTGGAGCGTCCACAATCACATCCTCATCCGCAGTAAATTTATATCCCCGCGTCCTCGGATTGGACCTCATCTTCCGCAACACCACTAAGTGCAACGCCTGATCTCAAGAGATATGGGATAGACTCCGCTGCGTTACACACACACACACAAGGTCTCAAAGCGGTGTTTTTCGATGATAGTCATATTTCTTGGTGTAATTTTGGAAGTAGAACCTGAGCATTTGGAGGAAGCCCTCAAACATGACAAGTGGAAAGGGGCTATGGATGAACAAATCTTAGGCTTGCAAACCAATAGCACATGGCATCTTATTCCTCGATCACAGGGGCAACAATATCATTGACTAAGTGGTTATATAAGATCCCGAAGATACGGTGGCACAATTGGTTGATACAAAGCTCTTGTGGTGGAAAATGGATTTAAAATGAGATATGGTATTGTCTACAATGATACCTTCGGTCCAGTTGTAAAGCTGCAACTATTCAGTTAATTCTGTCTTTAGTTGTCTCTCGAAATTGGGATATGCCTGAGTTAGATGTGAATAATACATTTCTCCATGCTGTTATGGAAGAAGAGGTTTATATGATACAACCTTCTGGGTACGAAAATTCTCAGCATCTTTGCTATGTGTGTAAACTTGATAAAGCTCTCTATGGTCTTAAGCCGGCTCCATGTGCTTCGTATTATCGACTATACTATGAACGCCATACCCTCGGTTTCACTCCATACAAGACTGATACTTCTGCTTTTTTGTACCATAAAAATATGTTATTATATTGATTCTCATGCATATATGTTGATGACATTATTGTCACAATCTCTTTGATGGAGGCTGTTGATGTGGCGACTTAAAAAAACTACCACAATTTAAAAAATTATAAGAAAACTAACGGTTGTGTCTTTAATTGTTTCAAAAAACACTAATCGAAACATTTACGATGTTTGACGCTGTTTTTGACATGATGACCCCACTGTCTGGTTGATTAATTTCGTGGCCTTTGCGGCGGTGGCGGAGAGCGGAGGAAGGTAGTTTCCTGCCGTCCTTGCTAGGCGGTGAGGTTAGGGTCTTCTTGCCGTCCGCTTCCGGCTGCAAGATTTGTGTTGGCGGGGCAAGCGAGGTAGTGGCGCCGCCTCCGTCCGAAGATTTTGTCCCTTTGCTCTGTCCCTACTGCGGCAACGCTCACTGCGCCATCGGCGGTGAGCAGGAGGGTTTGTACATGAGTGTGGGCTGCAGAACAACCGCAGTGGCGCATCCTCGGTGGCAAGGGGACTGGAGCAGGAAGGAAGGTTGAAGGAGAGCGGACCCGACAGTTCTTATCCAATATGTTTTTTAGATAAAGGAGCATAGCCCTAACCTCTACATCAATAGATGCACACGGCTTTGCTTTATTAAACCATAGTACCAGTTCACCAAAAATCACCTATTACATTCACAGATGAACTAAGGTCGATACATGGATCAACCATAATAAAATGTGGCACGCAGAAAAGCTATGCATTTGCTATTCTATTAAGATGTCGACATCCAGTAGCGTGAAAAAAGAAGTCTTGAGCAACCACTAGCATCCGGTTGCATCCACTAACCATATCCTCCCGCTGCTCCGACGGGAGAAGGAAAATCCATTGTTGAATCGAATGAGCAGCTCGTCGGATAACCTGCAAAAAATTAGTTCAAGTTTGTTTGTTAAATATAATATCATTCCTACTACTCCAAATAGCCCACCAAAGAGCAGATACGCCAATATGAATCTTCTCTTTATCATTCTTTCCCACACCATTAAGCCATTTAACAAACATATTAGTAATATTAGATGGTGGAGGGATGTTATACATAAGATACATCACACGCTAAATAATTTTTGCAAAAGGGCAGCTAATGAACAGATGATTAACGGTTTCCGCAGAATCACAAAAACAACATTTTTAACATCCATTCCACTTCTGTTTAGCTAAGCTATCTTAGTTAGGAGCACCTTGTTACTGAGGAATCACATAATGTTTTTTGATTTTCAATGGGATCTTTAATTTCCATAGATACTTACGAAAGTAAATAGTGTACTCATTCATCAAATCAAGATACATAGAATTGACTGATAATAAACCCAAATCAGTAAATTTCTAAACAAACTTATCCGGATCTTATCCAATATGTTGGAGAGGGAACGGTGGATTCGGGGACTGCAGCGCTCAGGGACGTTCCACGGCCGACGTGCCACGAGGAGAAAGGTTCCGCTGCTGCGCGACCGGATACTCTATCGGTTCTTAAAGCTTGATTGTGATGAGGCACTTCAGCTCCACGGGCAAGCGGTTTCTTGTCTATGTTATCTGGCTGCCTCTTCGGCGACAAAGGACAACAGCGACGAACCGCGGTTGTTTCGACGCAGAGGATCCTGCAAGTTTGTTTCTTCCAGGGTTTCTGTGTTGTTGTTCTAGGATACCTGTCCCTCCAGGATGCTTCGGGTGTGTCATCGCGTGCAGTACCAGTTTTTGCTAGATGATATATCTAAGACCCAATTCATCAAATTATCTTAGTTAATTAGGTGCATATGATGAAATATAAACTTGTAGTAAGATGGTAAAATATGTGGCCCAGCAACGAAAATAGGTAAGTATTCCTCGCATTTTCTGCTCCAAAAGAATTCTGAACAGGAGAGCATGTTCGAGGTTTATGTCCTAATTTTGTAAGCAGAGATGAAACAGCTGCTTGTATAGCAAAATAATTAAACACTCAAACTAGAAGAATAATACTAGCAGTGGCTGTGCTACTTCAGGTTCAAACTCCGCCGAGTGGTCATGGTCTTGTAGGATTTTTTCCCTTCCTTTTGGAAAAAGATAGGCAAAGCCCCCTGGTTCCATCGATGAGCAGCCATAAGTCGCACTTTTTCATCATCCGAACAGACTAAACCTACATCGCTTCTTCAGACCTACTGCAAATCTCAGTGATGCATAAGATGGGATGCTGGCCTAAGCTATTACAAAACGTCTTCGTGGTGGAGTAACAGGAAGTGCATGCGTGGTGTTAGCTTCTCGCGAGGACTCCTTTTGCTGATGTCTCCTATTCTCAACCCAACCTCTCGGTGTTGTTCTTGCATTCTTTTCCTAACGGTTGGTGTAGGAGTTGCTGATCAGAATGATTCTTAAAGACTGGGGATAAGATAACACACCCATTATATATAGGCGGTGGCATATAAATTGTGAGTCAGGCGTATAGCCGATTAGCCGCTGGGGCATTTATCTCGGAACGATTTTGTGGTAGTAGTAGTACTTTTTTTTACTAAGATCATCATGTTAACTCAAGTTCAGTGAGTCACAGCGCAGTCTCGGTCGCTAGTCACTTGATTCTGGACGCCACCACTTGTTGTTCCTACACATCACGATGGATATTGTACATTTATAATATATTTTGGTGCATGAGACCTTAAATGGAGTTGATTGCAAGCACCATGTGAGACACCTAGGATCATTTATCGTTCCCTCAACAACAAAAAAAATAGAATCATTTATCCTAACCACATGCGCAACAGTCCAAGTGTGCATCAGCTCCTGCCATATACATTAATATACTGTGAAATAATTATCATCGGCCAATCGATTTGTGAAGCATGGATGTAGCCCGGCGACGAAAAATAGTAAGGTGCAGGTGATGTAAGCCGTCTCTAGAAATTTAGGGCTCCAGTGCAAGAATGGAGGCTCTAATTTTTTTCAACAAAATATCCGTGTAACTAATATAAATAAAGAATACTTTCATTGAGTTATAATTGTTTTTGCGAAAAACACCCCAAATCTATTAACCAATCACAGCAGTACAAAGGATCTCAAAGAAAACTGAAATTACAAACCAGACCCTGAACCACTCCTCTGTAACCGTCGACGCGGACCGGAGACACGCCGCTGCTCTGCCTCCGCCGCGCCTTCCCGGAGCCTGCAAGAACCTTGATTCATCCGGCAGCAACGATGCAGACCGGAAGTCGCCGATCTCGGTCTCTGCGTACCCGCACGACGACGAAGAAGAAGAGTGAAGCACCACCGTGAAGAAGTCGTTGTCTCCCTCTCCGAGCAGCGAGGAAGAAGATCCGGAGCACCTCCTGTACAGGCGACGGAAACCAGTGGCCAAGGCCACAAACTCCACGCTGCACCACCCCCAAAGCCTCCACAGCTTGACCAGGAGAAAGCAAGCTGCAACGAAGACGAGGTCGAGGGACAAAATCTCCAGGGATCGGTCGCCGCCGCCGCCACAACGAGCCGACCAAGAGCACACCCACTCACCGAATCGGCAGATCCGGGAGCCACAAACCTACACAGCCTCCCCGACGTCGCCGTGGAAACGGTGAAAGGAGGGGAAGGATTTATTTCACCGAAGCCACGCCATCGTCACTGTCTTCAACGACGCCGGTAGGAACACCACCCTAGACTACCTAGGACCTATAAACACGCACGACGAGGACCAGGGATCCCCTCCACCTCCCGGCGCCGAACGTCGGCCGGAGGAAGGGGGAGCGACGGATTCGCCGGCGAGACTCGACACGCTGGAGTCCCCTCCTTGTCCGCCTCTCTCTACTGTTCACTCATTGAGTTATAACTTACCGTGTATTATATCATATAATACTTAGAGATATATCAAAATAAGTTTCTCCAAGACATAACGAAATTAATCCTAATTTTAACAAATTTAAGACATCTATTTATGAATAGAGGTAATATATTAGTTACTACTAGTCGATGTTAAGAGTAACCCTGACATGTCCTAAACGTTCTAGATGTCAAACACACATCAAATGGGAAACGACACAAACCATCCAAGCCAAATGGAATGGAACTCAAATATATAAAGGCCGACGGCCTTTGCTGCTCCCTCGTTGCTTTGGTCACTATTCACGCGCATGAACAATGCAAGTGAACAGTGCATCGTTTTTCTTTTCTTTTTTGGATTTTAAAAAATTCCTCGTACTATTTTCAAAGAATTTGATGGTAATTTATCACAGTAGTTCGTCGGTTTTCGTAATAATTTATTGTGCTAACAATATTTGAAGACCTTGACAGTAGATCGCTGGTTGAAATTGTTAGCTTTTGTAATAATTTGCCGCGTTAACAATATAGTAGTTTTTTTGCAAGGCGGTAACTACCTATAATTTCCAAAATAATTTCTCGGTGCAGTCCATAAACGTCAACAACAATTTTCCGGTGTCAACTATGAAATAGATCGTTAATTACCTAATATTTAATTATTTGAGGATGCATATTTCAGCGACGATAAATTCTCAACGGTGCAACAATGTGGTAATTTCAACCTCAAGTTTAGTTTCGGCGGTAAATTTTTGCGAGACGGCAACTACCTATATTTTTCTAGAAAGCAATTTCTCAGTAGATATATTGAGCATTGCCGATGTCAACTATGAAACACACCACTAACTACCTACTATTAATTATTTATGGCCGCATATTTCTCCAGCGGTTATTTTGCAACGACGCACAAGGGTAGTAGTTTTTACACGAACCTTCAGTCTCAACCGTGGTTCTAGACAGTAATTATCGACCGATATTTCCTTAGTACTGCATAATTCTTGAACGGTGATTCAAAGAAAAACCCAACATCCGTCCCCTCTTTTACTAGGGAAAATAACGTTGTGTTCTTCTACGTTAACATTGAAAAACTATACTTACTTCACCATATGTCACATTTTCACCTGGATGACCTTCTTCTACGGTAACTTTAGAAAAAATACTACCATTTCCTTTTGTAGCAAGAAAACAAAAGCACTCCACCATCCGCCGCCTATTTCACCGGCACTTCTGCGGTACATCAGGAACCAGATATTGATTTATTTCTACAATATTTTAACCAACGATCTAGAAACAAAAGCACTCCACCATCCGCCGCCTATTTCACTAGCACTTCGCGGTACTTCAGCAACCCGGATATTGTATTATTTCTACAAAATTGTAACCAACGATCCTGATACCAAGGGCGCGGTCAAGTTTTAGATGTTTGTTCAGATGTTTTTGAAAAAAAATCCCGCACTCTTAAACCTATAAATCGTCGTTTTATAAAAAGAACGCCACACAGTAGAGCACGCCGCGCCGCGAACTTCCTAGTGGAACTCAAATGTGCATATAAACCGACAACACCAAAAAACATCCTGCACGGATCAAGAACGCCCAATGAGATTGAGAGCGCAACGGCCTCCATGTCAGGCTCACCTGCCGCCGCCATGTCCCAATCTCTGTAGCCGGGGAGCATCTCTCTGCCATGGATGAACGACCTCCGCAAACAGAAAGGCCCCCACCCGCCGTCGGCGCAATCGGTTGATCGACTAAAATCATGGATTGACCTTCGTTCGATCAGGTCTAGACTAGGGTCAGACTCGGGTACGGTTGGACTTCGGCTGATTAGGCCAGCGTTGCGGGAGACAGAGGCAAGGACGGCTCAACCTTGGGCCTGATATTGCGAAATGTTCACTGGGTATTTTTTTTGCGAAATGTTCACTGGGTGGCAGGGATTTGAGGGGCCTAGATGTAATGTACACTTGTAATAAGATGGTAAAACTATAAAAAACTATCCATTAAAATCCAACTGTCAAAGATGTGGTCGCTACCTGATCACAATAAAAATCCTGACGTTCCCTCTATATAATTTACAAAAACTAGTGGAGCATGAATGCAGCCCAATAACGAAAATGAGCAAATATGTTGGAAATTGCCGGTGCAAGCTCGAACTGTGTGCCACTTTGGTGTTCATAGAGCTTGAACCTTTTATAAACAATTGGAGTGTATAATTTACCCAATCTTTTGACCAACCACCAGTCAATTGGAGTACCATCCGTTGCAAAGCTGCAAAGCCTTCCTTGTATATAGACGCGCCTACACCCCGATCGCTGGGTTACTTCAGTTCGTACTACCCACCTGCTGCGAGAAAATATCATACAATTGAGGAAACTTTCACGTAGGGAGTAGTCACCACACCACGCATCATGCCAGAAGTCAGCATCTACCATCTCCAATCACCATAACCCTCCCCTATATAGACTTGTCTAATTTTTGCTAGATATTTCCATGCAGAGGTTGAATATATATAGAGAGAGTCCCCTCGCGTCGCTCCACAGGGTGACACCAAGGGCCCCGACCCTAGCGCCACCTCGACCTCACTCTTGTCCTCCTTCCGCCGCTGCCGTGGGCGCCGTCCATGGTGGCAGCGGGCTCTGGTGCCAATGGTTGCCTAGGCGGGTGGATGCAGCAAAGATCCCATGGCGCCGCTGGGGGGCGGCGAGGGCGGAAGGTGATCACACACTATAAAAATAATCAATAGTGAACTGGTGTCTTCCCTTTTTTTTCTTCATTTCCCCCATTTTGTACCATTTCATCCATGCTTAGGATTGTGGTTTCACGCAAATTGACGTCTTCCAAAAGGGGCTCTTAACCATAATTTCTTCAATTGAGCAAATGTGTCCTCAAAACCTTAATCAAATGTATTGATAGGACACTAATACAAGTACAATTTTAGATCACTAGATTATACAAGACCAAAGTAGAACAAACAAAAAACATAACCCATTGCATACCTAGAGTTTATTTCAACCACACCCCATATGCTGGCAAAAATATCCCCATGTCCTCCTTAAATACCCCGCGTAGGACATTGTTTAGAGTTGGCTTTTTGTTAGATTAAGAATTATATATTGCAAAGAGAAAGAGTTAGTTTCCTACTAGGCTAGACATAGTTCCTTTTTTCAAAATCGGGTTTGCGCATAATTCGCTAAAACATGCATACTTTTCTCATGCAGAATCCGTTTTGAATGTATGATCACTCAAATTATTTAAGAAAAACACGTGCATCTGAAATATTTCACCATAAAATTAAGGTGAGGCGGCTGCCCTAACTTGGCCTATTGCGAGCTCTGCCCCTGGTTCTCTACGCTTCCATCATTTACACCACGTCTCACTAACAGCCTTATGTGAGATGCATTCGAAGTTTCATGAAACAATGGCATCACCTCATGTTTAATTATATGTCAGCATGCATGATAGAATTCAGCTGGAATTCCGTCTGGCGCTGGGTCTTTATTCTTTACCATCAGGTTCAAAACTTTTTTAACTACTTCCTCGCAGAAAGGTTGATCTAATAGAGCATTATCCTCAGCAGATAATCTCTCACCGTACTCATGCGAATATAGACTAAACATACTCATGTTCTTCAAGCTTCATGCAACTCTCTATGCTGCATCAGATGGAATGTTGAACTGAGCAATTGCAAAACATCATCGTGGTGGAGCAACAGAAAGTGCATGCCATACTATTAAATACTGTTAACAGGAAGCTTCATGCAACTCTTTATTTGCCGATGTCTCCTATTCTCAACCCAACCTCTCGGTGTTGTTCTTCGATTCTTTTTCTAACGGTTGGTGTAGGAGTTGCTGATCAGAATGATTCTTGAAGATTGGGGATAACACACCCAATATATATAGGCGGTGGTATATGAATTGTGAGCCATGCTTCTAGCCGCTCGGACATTTATCTCGGAACGATTCTGTGCTAGTACTTTTTACTGAAGATCTTCCTGTTAACTCAAGTTCAGTGGGTCACAAGTCACAACGCAGTCGGTCGCTATCACTTGATTCTGGACGCCACAACTTAATCCCACACCTGACGATGGATATTGTACATTTATAAAACACCTGCCGAATTAACATAGCAGGTTGTTCTAGAAGCAAATTGTATGTTGAGCTGTCACACCTCTTTTAGATAATATATTTTGGTGTAGGAGATATTAAAATGGAATTGATTCAAAATGTACCAGTGCAAGCACCAACCGACAACGAAATGAGTAAATTATTAGGGGCACGTTATGCAATGTTAACTTGTAATAAGATGGGACAACTACCCAAAAAAAAGTATCATCTACCGTACGCTAAAATCCAGCCGTCAAAGATGTGTTCCCTCCCGGACAATAGAATTCAAACGTTCGATCTATATGGTTTGTTGGAGCATGAATGAAGCCCAATGACGAAAATGAGGAAATGGGGTGTATAATCTACTCCGTCTGCTATCACGCCAGTGGATCGTGACTTATCGGGAGGCTTCCTGCGTCTCATCAGTGGCGATGAGAAGGGTAACAGATCGAAGCATTAGGCAATGGCATGTAGGGAGGGGTTGGCATTGGCGGCTCATCTCCTCTTGAGCCGAATCAGGGTGGCATCAGACTGTAAACATGTCATTCGCAGCCTCGAGGAAGAAGGAAGAGGGCTCCTATGGTCATATAGCTATGGAGCTTAAAGCGAGGACAACTGAATTCCAAGAGGTTCAGTTTGTTCACGAGAGCCGTTCATGGCGACGCGCATGGCTTGGCAAAGGGTACGGTGTCTAGAGATTTATGCGGTCATGTGTGGTTCCAAATTCCACCCGAGGGTGTCTTTTTTTTATGAGGAATTCCACCCGTGGGTATTTGTATGCACTATGATTTTATTTGAATAAAGTGGGTTGTGAGTTCTAAACACAAAAATCTACCCAATCTTGTGACCAACCACCAGTCAATTAGAGTGGAGTACCATCTGTTGCAAAGCCTTCCTCATATATAAACGCGCCTACGCCCGATCGATCGATGTGCTACTTCACTTCATACTCCGCACTCAACACTTAAACACGGCAGGAGAGAGCGAAATGGAGGCCAAGACGAGGAGCCAAGAGACGGCCGGCGACAATAGCACCCGCCCAGCGCCGCCGGCGCTGCCATGGTCGGCGCGGCTGCAGATCTTCGCGCTCAGCGCCGCCACCGACCTCGCGCAGCGCAGCAACGGCACCGTCAACCGCTTCCTCTTCAAGCTCGGCGACAGGCAGACGCCCGCGAGGCCGAGCCCGGACGCGCTGGGCATCCGCTCCACCGACCTCACCGTCGACGCCACCCGGAACCTCTGGGTGCGCGTCTACTCCCCGGCGGCGGAGGCAGCCGGGGCGGCCCCTCTCCCCGTCGTCGTGTACTTCCACGGCGGCGGCTTGACGTTCCTCTCACCGTCGTCCTTGCCGGTGGACGGCATGTGCCGCCGCTTCTGCCACGAGCTGGGCGCCGTGGTCGTCTCCGTCAACTACCGCCTCGCGCCCGAGCACCGCTACCCGGCCGGCTACGACGACTGCGAGGAGGTGCTCCGCTACCTCGGCGCCACGGGCCTCCCCGCCGACATCTCCGTCCCGGTCGACCTCTCCCGCTGCTTCCTCGCCGGGGACAGCGCCGGCGGCAACATCGTCCACCACGTGGCCCAGCGATGGACGTCATCCTCCCCCTCCGACAACCCCGTCCGCCTCGCCGGCATCATCCTCCTGCAGGCGTACTTCGGCGGCGAGGAGCGCACCGAGGCGGAGCTGAGGCTGGAAGGCGTGGCGCCGCTGGTGAACATGCGCCGGTCGGACTGGTCGTGGAGGGCGTTCCTGCCGGAGGGTGCCGACCGGAACCACCCGGCGGCGCACGTGACGGGCGAGGCCGGCCCGGAGCCGGAGCTGCAGGAGGCGTTCCCGCCGGCGATGGTGGTCGTCGGCGGCCTCGACCCGCTGCAGGACTGGCAGCGCCGGTACGCCGCCATGCTGGTGCGGAAGGGGAAGACGGCGCGCCTGGTGGAGTTCCCCGACGCGATCCACGCCTTCTACGCATTCCCGGAGCTACCCGACGCCGTCAAGCTCGTGCAGGAAATCAAAGCATTCATGGGCAGCTACGGGTCCGTTCACTGATTGCTCCACTATCTACTTGAGACGAGCTCGAACTCGTGCGTGTACTCACTGCTTCGTCATAAATGATCTGCATGTGCGCCGTTGTGCGAAGAAGATGATCTGAACGAACTTATGTGTTCTGAACTTACTGATGAATTGCGATTTGGCGTTTGCTCCGGTACAAACTCGGAGTAAATTTCAACACAAGAAAGGCTGAGGTCGCTTGATACTTGATATCCCTTCATTATTATTACGTCCCGATAAAGGATGCTTTATTACTTTAAGAAGCAACTAGCAAGGTGGCCCTCGCAAATGCGAGGGCACTATCTTTAGTGTGTCAAAAAATAGTTGATGACTTTTCTGCAATTTTAGTTAATTGTCGTGAGTAAGTGATCATATATAATAGGCGCTTAATCTAAGAAAATAGAAATTTGGTAGGTAATGATTTATTTTTTGTAACATTTGAATTTCTAAGGGCTTAATATTCAAATCTACTACCATATTTACAATATTCTTCTGTCAAAAATGAAGATAGGGTCATCTAAGAAAATTCGTTCTTCCCGGTTTCTTTTGACTTCTATTAGACATTGAGAGCTGAATTTATGCTTTCACCAATTTATATATTAACCAAACAAACAACAAAATCTTAACAAACAAATCACTTATCTGACTTGAAGTTTTGATTTAGCAATACTCATATGAAAATATAGTTGAACACTTTGGCAAGAAATACATGGTTCAACGTGTGTATCCACCGGTTGCGGAAGGTTTGAACGGTATGTCTATTTTTGGGAATTAATGTGTTGGTTGTTTAGGATATCCCACGCACAATACTTGATGATTTATTTCATGGAAAATGATTGGACGCAAACCTTGTATAGAAATTTTTGTCCTCGTTGATATTAAAAACAAATCTATTTGTACGCGAGAGGGAAGAGATGACATGCATTCGGACATTAGTGGTGATGGATGGCTGCATGGTCGCCGTCCGCGATATGTATGCAAATTGGTTGTCGACCGGAGACGATCTGCTGCCGGATATCCACGGTGATGAGCGGCAGCATGATCGCCACCCACTGATCTATATGTAAGATGGCGGTTGGTTGGACGCGCAAGGACAAGGCTACCTAGCATGGACGTGTAGCTAGTTATGCCCCTGGGCAGCCGGATGGATCGGATCTGATGCTTCCGTACCAAGCTAGCAAAATGTGGTACTCTAATTAAATGACCATGCCAACGTGTTGATGGAGTATTTAATCTGGGTGTAAGCCAACAACGATCAACTCACCTGTAGGATTGGCCAACAAAGAACCCTCACGCTCACGGCGCTCTGTGCTAGGAGGGAGAACGAACGTATTGGTTTATTTTGCGAACCGTGAGTGAATAATGTCCAACCATGAACACATGTAGATCTGGCTCAGATATACTTGTGCCGAAATATGTCGTTGAGGTCACACATGGTTATTCTTGCTAGTAAGATGGAGTTGGCCGATACTATTGGTCGCCGGAATCTCAGCCTTTATGTTTATCTTTTTTTATTAACGTACTTTGAATATATGGATAATTATTTTGTCATATGTAGTCAATTTTTTTGAGAATTTGTTCATGAGGAAATACTTTTGTACACCCACGCATGAGTATGGGTGTTTTCGTCACCGTTCATTTATTTCCTTGAGATTCGTGTCCACCATGATAGATGGGAAGATTGCTTTCTCTCTTCTCTTTTTGAACGGTGACGAAAACACCCACATCCATACGTGGGTGTACAAAATCCACTCTGACTATTTTTACTTCAAATTTGTACTCCTTCATTCTGAATAAGATGTCATGGATTTGGCTAAATTTACTTTTACGTCAAATAGTGTGTAGATACATTTAAATTTAGATAAATATACTACATCCTTTTCGGAGCGAATGGAGTATTATTTTACATATTATTTAATAAAAATAGTTGTGTTCTTGCATGGGTTTTAAAAGAACTATTCTGTACTTCACTGTCCGAGTTCACGAATTGACCTTAGGCCAGTATGCATGTATTTTCCATGTAACAGTTGACATGCATATGTTTATCTCTAAATAGGCAAATAATATTATATATGTGTGGATATAATGAATGCACTACGGTTTTGAGGAGAAAAGGAATATTTAAATTGGTCTAGTGCATGAATGTATTGGAGTTGGAAACCAAACCAATTAAATTTAACGTTATTTTTCAAATATGGAAGTGCTAGTTGAAAAAAATAGAGTTGGAGACAAATAAAACTAATCACGTGCATGTATAGTAATGCTTGTGGACTCCTTTTACTTTTATTTCATGTAGACAGAGATATGTACGTGTAAAACTAATATACTATGTATGTTCAAAATATATGCTGGTACACGTTACGTGAAGTCTTTTAATCTTAACCATAAGTTGGAGACTAATAAAACTGATCACGTGCATGTATAGTAATGCTTTTTCCTTTTATTTTTATTTCGTGCGGATACACATGTACGTGTCAAACTGACATACTATGTATGTCCAAAATAATGTTGGTACATGTTACGTAAAGTCTTTTAATCTTAACCATTAAAACTATAGATCTAACTGTTAAAATATTTTGTCATATGTAGTCAATTTTTTTGAGAATTTGTTCATGAGGAAATACTTTTGTACACCCACGCATGGGTATGGGTGTTTTCGTCACCGTTCATTTATTTCCTTGAGATTCGTGTCCACCATGATAGATGGGAAGATTGCTTTCTCTCTTCTCTTTTTGAACGGTGACGAAAACACCCACATCCATACGTGGGTGTACAAAATCCACTCTGACTATTTTTACTTCAAATTTGTACTCCTTCATTCTGAATAAGATGTCATGGATTTGGCTAAATTTACTTTTACGTCAAATAGTGTGTAGATACATTTAAATTTAGATAAATATACTACATCCTTTTCGGAGCGAATGGAGTATTATTTTACATATTATTTAATAAAAATAGTTGTGTTCTTGCATGGGTTTTAAAAGAACTATTCTGTACTTCACTGTCCGAGTTCACGAATTGACCTTAGGCCAGTATGCATGTATTTTCCATGTAACAGTTGACATGCATATGTTTATCTCTAAATAGGCAAATAATATTATATATGTGTGGATATAATGAATGCACTACGGTTTTGAGGAGAAAAGGAATATTTAAATTGGTCTAGTGCATGAATGTATTGGAGTTGGAAACCAAACCAATTAAATTTAACGTTATTTTTCAAATATGGAAGTGCTAG
Source organism: Lolium rigidum (assembly GCF_022539505.1). Lineage (NCBI taxonomy): Eukaryota > Viridiplantae > Streptophyta > Magnoliopsida > Poales > Poaceae > Lolium > Lolium rigidum. The sequence continues at coordinate 337,406,995 of NC_061514.1, forward strand.
TTGAAAAAAATAGAGTTGGAGACAAATAAAACTAATCACGTGCATGTATAGTAATGCTTGTGGACTCCTTTTACTTTTATTTCATGTAGACAGAGATATGTACGTGTAAAACTAATATACTATGTATGTTCAAAATATATGCTGGTACACGTTACGTGAAGTCTTTTAATCTTAACCATAAGTTGGAGACTAATAAAACTGATCACGTGCATGTATAGTAATGCTTTTTCCTTTTATTTTTATTTCGTGCGGATACACATGTACGTGTCAAACTGACATACTATGTATGTCCAAAATAATGTTGGTACATGTTACGTAAAGTCTTTTAATCTTAACCATTAAAACTATAGATCTAACTGTTAAAATAATTTTGATGATGTGGATTAACGTGGTATCTCTATTTTAGACTCTCGTATTGTGCTTTTAGTATATAATAGATTACATCCAGCCTCTGCATAACCAGGATGCACACAGCCGTTTTGTTGTCTCAAGTCCAAAAGGATAAAAAATAAAAATTAGGCGAGATACATATCGGAACGATGAATCATATAACGCCTAAGGTGTAGGTGGGGTATCTATCCGTAGATTATGCTGCCACCCATGTAGGGAAAAAGTATCCCTCGCCGTAGCCTCCAACCGTGTACAGATCTCCGTAAATAGGTCTCGGTTCTCCACTCTCTGAAGAGGTAACCATGAACAGAGAATACCTGTACATCTGTAGATGATCTGCAACAAAGAGCAATTTTTATCATTAAAGATCTTGTCATTTCTACATAGCCAAAGCGCCCAGATAACTGCTAGCGCCCCCACCCTAAGAAGCATCTTAAGCCTTGAATCTATACCATGAAACCAATTGCCAAAGACATTGGCGACACTGGTCGGAGGATACAGGGTAGACGCTACTTGGATGACTGACCATATAGATCTCGCGAACTGGCACTGGAAGAATAAGTGTTTGATTGTTTCGTCCTGATGACAAAAAACACACCGTGTACTTCCATGCCACTTCCGCTTAACAAGATTGTCTTCGGTGAGAATAATCCCATGACGAAGATACCATCCAAATATTTTAATTTTTAATGGTATCTTCATCTTCCAAATCTTCTAATTGCTATCAACTGGTAAATCAGAAAGAAGGATCGCATTGTAGAAAGATTTTACGGAAAAAGTACCATCTACATGAAGGTTCCATCTAAATTCGTCTAGTTCAGGCGATAAATGAATATCTCCGAGCCGTTGAATTAGGGTATTCCATGCCACAAGTCTTTGTCCAAGTAAAACCCGTCTGAATGTCACATTCGGAGGTGAGGTAGCCATTACAGTAGCAATGGTATCACCTTGTCGACGAGCAATCCTATACAGAGCAGGATACTGTTCACTTAAGGGTGCATTGTCTAGCCAAGCATCTTCCCAGAACCGTATTTGTGCTCCATCCCTGATTGAGAAAGTACCATGGCGAAAGAAAACATTTTTTGTCGCCATAAGACCAGCCCAGAAGTGAGAATCCCCAGGTTTCCAAACCACTTGGGATAGTGTCTTCAAACCGATATACTTTCTCCGAAGAATAGTTTGCCAAGTCCCATCCTCAGTAAGTAGCTTAAACAACCATTTACCCAGTAGAGCTGAATTCTTGACCTCCAGGTCATGAACTCCAAGCCCTCCTTGATCTCTGGGACTACAAACTATAGTCCACTTAACCAGTCGATATTTCTTTTTCTCGCTGTCCCCTTGCCAAAAGAATCTGGATCGATAGTAATCGAGTTTATGCATAATTCCTTTCGGTAGGACGAAGAATGATAACATATACAATACCATATTTGTGAGTACCGAATTAATGAGTACCAATCTTCCTCCCAGGGACAACAATTTACCTTTCCAACTACTAAGGCGTTTTTGTAATCTTTCTTCCACTAATTTCCATTCCGCGATTGTAAGTCTCCGATAATGAATCGGAATACCCAAATAACGAATAGAAAATTGGCCTTGCCCGCACCCAAACAACTATGTATACAGAGCCGTATCATTTTGGGCATCACCGAAACAGAACAATTCGCTTTTATGGAAATTGATTTTCAATCCTGACAACTGCTCAAAAGCCGCCAAAATTAATTTCAGATTTTGAGCTTTTTGAAGATCATGATCCATAAACAGAATTGTATCGTCGGCATATTGAAGTATAGATAAACCACCATCAACCAGATGTGGAATCACTCCTTCAATCTGGCCATCAGCCTTGGCCCGCTCTATGAGTATAGCCAGCATATCTGCTACAATGTTAAACAACATCGGTGATAACGGATCCCCTTGGCATAACCCTTTTCCTGTTTGGAAATAGTGGCCGGTGTTATCATTAACCCGGATTGCGACACTACCTCCATACACAAAATCATTTATTAGAGCGCGCCACTCTGGAGAAAAACCTTTCATCCTGAGTGTCTGCTGTAGGAAAGACCACTTGACTTTATCATACGCCTTTTCAAAATCTAGTTTTAAAATGACCCCATTTAATTTCTTAGAATGCATCTCATGTACCGTCTCATGCAAGACCGCCACTCCATCAAGGATGTTCCTTCCTTGCATAAAGGCTGTCTGTGATGGCTGGACAACATGATCCGCAACCGTATTAAGTCTAAGGGTGGCCACTTTCGTGAAAATCTTGAAACTTAGATTTAAGAGGCAAATAGGTCTATATTGTTGAATCCTTTATGCCTCATTAACTTTCGGTAACAAGATTACTTCACCAAAATTTAGACGAAATAATTCTAGTTGTCCAATGTGAAGGTCACTGAACAAATCTAGAAGGTCCGATTTAATCGTATCCCAGAAAGTTTGATAAAACTCCGCTGGAAAACCATCAGGACCCGGTGCTTTGTTGCATTCCATTTGGAAAATTGCCTTCTGAACCTCTTCCTCAGTATAAGGTGCGGTTAGTAGACCATTTTCTTCCATAGGGGTATATCGTCCGTTAAGTTCTCATTAAGAGAGAAGGTGCTTTCCTCCGGAGGAACAAACAGACCTTTATAATAATTAATAATGTAAGATTTGAGTTGCTCATGGCCTTCAATCAACCCTTCATCTTGAATAAGAGAGTGAATACGTTTTTCCGATGTCTCCCATTGGCTAAGCCATGGAAATATCGCGAATTTGAATCTCCTTCCAATATGAATTGAGCTTTGGAACGTTGATACCATTTGAGTTCCTCCTCGCGAAGAAGACTCGCCATCTGCGCATTTGATTGATTTTTAAGTTCAATCTCTTGCGTAGACAACGGTCTAACCTCCGCAACAGCCTCAAGCTCATCAATTACTTTTGATAAGCGGGCCTTCTCTTTTTTAAGGATACCAGCCGTATGGGCAGCCCAACCAGAGAGATGTTTGCGCATTGCCCGCATCTTATTATTCCATCTCAAAATTGGAGTGCTGCCCCCGACCGTTCTCTCCCAAACCTTCTTAACCATATCATGAAATCCTTCTCGATGTAGCCAGCCAAGTTCAAATTTGAACGGTTGTTTGCAAACAGGACGGGGATTCCCAGTAGTTAGGAGGATGGGAGCATGGTCAGACAATTTTTCAATACGTTCTAGTGCACGGACTGACACCATAGGATATTTATTTTCCCATTCGGTGTCCATCAACACGCGATCTAGTTTCTCGTATGTGGGTTCAGGCAAGCTGTTGGCCCAAGTAAACTGTCGACCGGACATAAACACCTCTCTTAAATCAAGGCTATCAATGACAGCGTTGAACAAGAAAGGCCAATGTCCATCGAAACGGCCTTTACTTTTCTCATGAGGAAATCTCAACAAATTAAAATCGCCTCCGATTAAAATCGGATTAGGATTATCTTTTGTAAGATTTACCAACTCATGTAAAAAGTCAGCCTTAAAAACATCCTGGGCGGCACCATATACAGCAACCAGACTCCACGTGAAACCGTCTGCTTTATTCTGAATGTCGAGCTTAATGTGATACTCTCCATCAGAACTAGCTAAGACAGTCATGGTCTCTATACGGACGCCAAGTGATGGCGTGTATTTCACACGTTCGTTGGGCAACCCCAAGAGGAAGGTATGATGCGCACAGCAGCAAGTTTTCCCTCAGAAAGAAACCAAGGTTTATCGAACCAGGAGGAGCCAAGAAGCACGTTGAAGGTTGATGGCGGCGGGATGTAGTGCGGCGCAACACCGGAGATTCCGGCGCCAACGTGGAACCCGCACAACACAACCAAAGTACTTTGCCCCAACGAAACGAGTGAGGTTGTCAATCTCACCGGCTTGCTGTAACAAAGGATTAACCGTATTGTGTGGAAGATGATTGTTTGCGGAGAAAATAGTAAAAACAAGTATTGCAGCAGATTTGTATTTCAGTGTTAAAGAATGGACCGGGGTCCACAGTTCACTAGAGGTGTCTCTCCCATAAGATAAAAGCATGTTGGGTGAACAAATTACAGTCGGGCAATTGACAAATAGAGAGGGCATAACAATGCACATACATGACATGATAAGTATAGTGAGATTTAATTGGGCATTACGACAAAGTACATAGACCGCCATCCAACTGCATCTATGCCTAAAAAGTCCACCTTCGAGGTTATCATCCGAACCCCCTCCAGTATTAAGTTGCTAAACAACGAGACAATTGCATTAAGTATGGTGCGTAATGTAATCAACAACTACATCCTCGGACATAGCGCCAATGTTTTATCCCTAGTGGCAACAGCACAACACAACCTTAGAACTTTCGTCACTCGTCCCGGGTGTCAATGCGGGCATGAACCCACTATCGAGCATAAGTACTCCCTCTTGGAGTTAAAAGTAAAAACTTGGCCGAGCCTCTACTAGAAACGGAGAGCATGCAAGATCATAAACAACACATGTATAATAACTTGATAATTAACATGACATAGTATTCTCTATCCATCGGATCCCGACAAACACAACATATAGAATTACGGATAGATGATCTTGATCATGTTAGGCAGCTCACAAGATCCAACAATGAAGCACAATGAGGAGAAGACAACCATCTAGCTACTGCTATGGACCCATAGTCCGGGGGTAGACTACTCACTCATCACTCCGGAGGCGACCATGGCGGCGTAGAGTCCTCCGGGAGATGATTCCCCTCTCCGGCGGGGTGCGGAGGCGATCTCTGGATCCCCGAGATGGGATCGGCGGCGACGGCGTCTCATTAAGGTTTTCCGTATCGTGGCTCTCGGTACTGGGGGTTTCGTCACGGAGGCTATTTGTAGGCGGAAGGGTAGGTCAAGAGGCGGCACGGGGGCCCCACACCACAGGGCCGCGCGGCCAAGGGGGCCGCGCCGCCTATTGTGTGGCCCCTCCGTGGCCCCTCTTCGTCTCTCCTTCGGACTTCCGGAAGCTTCGTGAGAAAATAGGCCCCGGGCTTTGATTTCGTCCAATTCCGAGAATATTTCGTTACTAGGATTTCTGAAACCAAAAACAGCAGTAAAACAAGAATCGGCACTTCGGCATCTTGTTAATAGGTTAGTTCCAGAAAATGCACGAATAAGACATAAAGTGTGCATAAAACATGTAGGTATCATCAATAATATGGCATAGAACATAAGAAATTATCGATACGTCGGAGACGTATCACCAAGTAAAATGCCACCGGACCTACCACGAGGCGGGCGAGAAAACCACTGAAAGTTAATCCCGCCTGACAGTCGGTCGAGAAAACTTTGTGTGAAATTTCGCCTACCCGTCTCCGATATAGCAATGAAATCTAAATCATAATCTCTACAACCATCGGCTATGTGGGAATACTTAGCCAAGTCACCAAGACCTCTGCTATTCCGAAACATGCCATTCATCGAGAAACTATTTTAGATTTAGTATTCTTGCTATATCTACGAGATTTCTTTCCAGCCGACGATCGAGAACCACGTTCAGAAGCTTGTAGATCAGAACTAAGCTCCACGCGTTCTAAATCGACTTCTGAAATATTACCAATAATAGCCGAGAGAAGCTGACCATCTAGGATGTCATCCTCTTCCTCATCGTCTACTACTGCTGTTTCATGCCCAGTGGAGACATTCGGAACCACCGTTAGATGGTCAAGCAACATCTGTCTCAACACATTGGCCGAAACTGAAATCTCAACAGACCGACTACCCATATTAACCCCTATGCTACTCAAATTTGAAGAAATACGAGTATCTGAAAAAGAAACAAACTGTCAACACCCGGATTTTTAAGTCCAGATGCCTATTATGCCATTCATCGCAATCCCAGGAATATTGTTTTTGCGAGACATAATAGATTAATATCACAACACATCATTCATTACAACGCATAATTGTCTTACAACAAGGGATCACATGATCCAGGTCTCATTACAATACTAGTTGATCTATTGATCAATTACAAAACACATAGTGGAAGCGAAGTAGCGTAGTAGTAGTCCATCTATTCCACAGGCAACCGTTGACGTCGGAGTGATCCTAGTTGTCGTAGACGTCCCGCTGTCCTTCTTCCGGGTTCCGGTACTCTTCTTCATAGTCTCGGCCATTTGAATAGCCGGGGACACGGCCGTGAGTACTTTAAAGTACTCGCAAACTAATACTAATGTAAGTAGTATCAACTATAATAAGGGGGTTCTAAGCTCTAGTTTCATTTGCATAAAGCCGGTTTTATTTCATAAGCACTTTAGTAAACAAAACCTCTTCATTTGCCTAACTTACTCAAGTGGGAACATTAGTGTCATTCCCACAACTCGGTTGTGATTCAAGTCAATTCACCCTTCACCATTCAACCTTTTCAAGAAATTCGACACCGGAAACTCGTATGGCCTTTCCAACCGTCCGTAACCGTGGACACGGCTATTCCAATAGGTTTACACTCCGCAGAGGTTGCACACTTGTGCCACAACATTTGATTACATCCGTCGGGGATAACCCCGAATCATCGTAACTCAGTACGCGGATCATCAACCTTAACCTTTCACTTATATATCCTAGTATAGGCACCTCTCCCCATGAGCTTGGCCTCCCGGTGAAGACGGACGGTCAGCTCGGGAACCGCACGAGGCGTGGGCCGGACATTCACCTCAGTTCACATCATTTCTCAACAACGGAGGCAGCCTCGGCATAACCCCTATGATGCTTGTTCAGAGGGAACCCATACTAAGACACACAAACTTCCAGTTAAGCCCTACCCATAATCAGGTATTGTGGGGGTACTTGTAAATTGGAAAGGTATCGCATCCAAACCAATATCAGTTTTAATCAAAAATCACCATCTTCTCTTAGTCATAACACCTTTCAAAAATCATTCAAAACAACTTCACTTCACCAAGTTCCCATCTAGAGTAGTCAAGTTTTATTTGTTAGCAATAGCACTAATCATGAGGGGTGCTAACTTAGCTTTTCTTGCTCTAGGCTAAGGTGGTACTCTTGTGCTACTCTAGACCAAGTGAAACATGAATCAAAAGGTATCTCTGATAAAACAACATCAATAAAACTTGCATTGTAAAAACTTGGGATATGACCACTAAGCATAAAGTAAAAGAGGGTGATGCATTGCTCTTGAGAGATTTGCACTTTGCAAGTGTATTAGCTTGCCTTGGTTGGGGAAATGATCAAAGTGATCTTCTTCTCCTTCTTCTTGGTAGAATACCTCCTCCTCCTGATAGTCTCCGGTACTAGCGTCTAAAATCGAATACGAGGTATACAATCACCACACCAATCTTAAATACTAAACTAAGCACAACATAAGTCACACAAGCTAGGCTAGCCTCACATAATACTATTAAGTTGGTGGATTGGTTTTCTTAATTAAGAAACAATAATTTCCTCTCATACTAAATTTAGGTGTTTCTTCTCCTTCTTTAGAGAAATAGATTCCTCTCATTAACTTATTACGATTTAATTTCTCTCATGAAAAAGGATATGACCTAGGTTGACCAAAGTCAACCTCTTCATACTTATCATTTAAGAAAATGATTTAAATGAGGTGGAGCACCGCATACCATTTAATCCTAACATAGTAATGATTTAATATCATCGAACAAATCTTATGAGAACTAAATGACCATAGTCCCTATCTCACAATGAAATGTTTGTGACAAGATTTAAGTGAGAGACAAACTCTCATAAGATTTTTAAATAGTTTTGGACAATATCTTTGACTAGAAATAGCCAAATAGTCCTCTAAGTAAACTATACCATGATCACTCAAAGTAACCATGCCATATTTTTGCAGAAACAACTAATGTAAGTGAAATGTGATTTATAGGAGTTGGAATCAACCCAAAATCATTTTTGGTTGATTTTTAACAATTAAACTAAGGCAGAAAAGTCCCTGTCTTATTTATTTTCTCACTTTAATTCTATAACACCTCTAGAGTTCAAACTAGTGCCATTGTGTAGAGGAAACTCTAAGCTTTCCAACAATACCCAATTCATAAATTTTGGCCCAGTAGATTTGGAGATATTTGATTTTGAAACAAGCATCTGTAAGCAAAACTAACTGAAAAGATTTAAATTTAAATTCAAAAGCTGGGTTTAGGCGGGAAAGGGTTTGGGCCGCAGAGGGGGAAAATAGTTGGGCCAGCCCAGCTAGCGTGCCACGCACGCAGCGGGCCTGCTGACAGGTGGGGCAAGGCTGTCAGCTGTTTTAAAATCGCCGAACCCGTACGTGAATGGGGGCCGTGGGATTTAAGGAGATCGGACGGCCGTGGTTTGTCCTCATCGTCGACGAGCTCCGGCGAGGTCCAAACCATACCGGCGGCAGAGGGGTCGCGGTGAGGGGCTTACCTGCGTCTAGCGGGGTCGGCGAGGCGGGCAATCGACGTTGTCGAGGACGACGAGTCGAAGGAGGGTCGCAGCAGCTCCGGGGGTGCTAGGGATCGTCGGCTTCGTCGAGCTACTGCAGCGGCGGGCTCCGGCCAAATTCTGGCGAGGTGGTGTGTAATTGGAGAGGGGAAGAGGTCGAGGAGGTTCAGGAGGGAGAGGGGAACTCGTTGGTGTGCAGAAATCGTCCAGGGAGCGCTGGCTTTTATAGGGGCGAGGGGGTGCTGTGGGGGTGCGGAGAAGGTCATGGTGGCGACGGCGCTACGGGCGGCGAAAGGGCAAGGGAGTGGTTGCGTCCTGTAGGCGACGTAGAGGCGGTCCTAGCGCGCGTCAAGGTGCAGCCAATGGGGGACGGAGGCGGTCGTCATCGTCGTGCGGCCGTGCGGTACTGCGGCGGAGGTCATCGTTGTGGGCGTCGGCTACAGGGCACCGGCGAGCCAATGAGCATGTCTACGAGGTGGCCGTGGTCCTGGTGATCGTGGAGGAGAAAGAAAGGGGGCGAGAGGAGGTCAGGGTGACGCGGGCGAGCTGGTGCACTGTGGCGGCCGTGGCATGTCCTGGCGTGCTCTGGCGTGGTGACCACGTCGGGGCACGTCACGTTCTGGGCGCTGGCGGCTTCTCCTTGGCCAGGGCTCGCGCCAGGAGGTACAGGGGAGTGTGGTGGGTCTGTTTGACAAGGTCAGAGGGGTAGGGGAGGTGAGAGGAGCAGTGGTGGCATGGTGGTGACTTGGGTGGCCGGCATGGTCATGTCCTTGGTGTTCTGGTGCACAAATTTAGTCTCTGGGTTCATGGCTTGGTCAAGTGGGGTGAGAGATGTTGGTTTGGCAAGGTTATCAGGGTTGGTGATGGTTAGAAGTGGCAAAACTAAATTAAATCCAACATGTATGTGACACATACCATGTATTTTGCAAGTATGTGTGAGAATGATCAAGGCCAATCTAGGTGAGGTCATTGGTAGTGGTTAGAGGTACAGGTTGCACTATAGAGAGGTACAAGTGAGGGAGAGAGGAGGTGGTACAAAGTTGGTGGGAGTGGTTGTACCCTAATTTTACTCTATGTAACAAAAAGATCACATACAAAGGTCTCTCTTGAGTTGGACTTTTGGCCAAATTTCTGCATGGGAGTGGTCTACATAAGGTTTGGCATCAAATGGTGGCATTGGTTTGGGTTTTGGAAGAGATTTGTGAGAAATCTAAATTTGGAGGGAATCTAGAATTTGTTTCAAAGTTGCAACTTGGCTTGACTATTCTAAGCAATGGTCAACTCTCTGGTCAAAGTGGTCAACATCAAAAGTGTTCATCTTGATGAGGTCTTGGATGAGGTGCAAAGAGTTGGCAGGGTTTGGTTTGAAAATTTCTTAATAGAAGGGCTCAAAGTGGGTAAGATGTTAAAATTGTCATATGTGACCATTATCACATGCAACAAGGTTTTTGATTTTTATTTGATTTGATTTTGGTTTCTTTGATTCAAAAAGGATTCTTTTGAGTTTAAAAGAGTTTCCAAACCATGGGCACAATTTTATATGGCCTAGGTTAAAGATTTTCAAAAATGGCCATAAACCATATGTGAGGTTTTTGCAATTTCTCAAACCTTTTTCTTTATTTAGCTTTGATCCAAAGGATCATAGTTTTGGGTTTCAAAGAGGTTGGTTAGGGTTACTCATGGTTTCCAACTATTTGGGTAAAGCAAATAGGGCATAGGTCAAGATTTGGTAAAAATGGCTAAGGGCCACATATGCCTCTATGCATATGTTTATTTGAATTTTGGTTTCTCACTTGATTTGGTTGGTAGGTACTAGGTTAGGTTTGTTCATGTTTTCAAACCTCTAAACAAGGTAAAAAGTCCCAGGTAAAAGTTTTACCCAAAAATAGTATAGGCACATAGGCCCTTTCTTTTTAATTTGATTTCTTCTTATTTGGTTTTATTTTGAAGGGTAAAGTGCAAGTGTAGGGTTTAGGGTTTTAGATCATCTCAAACTATTTTAACAATCAAACATGGCAATTACACAACCAATAATAAAGATCACCTATGCATCAAACTAAATTTAATAAAAGTTTTTGTTGGTTCCAAAATTTGGAAAAAGGTAACTCATTTTCTTTTTGTTTAAAATTTGGGATGTTACAAACCCTTCCCCCTTAAACAAATCTCGTCCCGAGATTTTAAGAAAAGTTAGGTTCCTAAGAGAGATTGAGCAACTTAATTAACAGGAAAACATACTTGGCATGGCCTGAGGGGCTTCTTGGGCTTCTGTTGCAGTCATGTTGTAGACGCGGCCGTTGTTGTTGTTCTGGTTCCTTCTTGCGGCAAAGCGGCGCTGGTTCTGAGCAGGTGCAGTGGTATTGGGAGCAGTCTTTGCAAGCCTCTTGGGGCATTCATTGGAGTAATGTCCCACAGTGCCACATTCATAGCAGGTTATCGTTGACTTGTCCTTCGGGGTGACGGGGATGGCATTGCTTCCAGTTCTTGAGCCATTATTGTGGTTGTTATTGTTGCCATTCTGGTTGTTGTTGCTGATGTTGTTGTTGGGGTGGGTGTTGTTGTTGTGATTGTTGTTGTTGTTGCCTCCGGGCTTCGGGGGTCCTCCGTTGTTGTTGGTGTAGTTGGGGCGATAATTCTGAGTGGTTGGCTTGTTGTATCTTGGGGTGAATCCTCCAGAGGAGTTGTTGCGGTACTTCTGGGCATTGTTGGGCCCATTCTGGTTCATCATTCTTCTCTTGTGGTTCTCGTTGGCTTGATGCAGCTTCCCTTCCATCTGAATGGCTGAGTCTACTAGGGCTTCGAGGTCAGTGAACGGAATGTTCACTAACACAGTTTGCATCTCGTCATGCAGTCCGTTCAGAAATCTTTCCTTTCTCTTCTCTTTGGTGTCGGTCTCATCCGGGGCGTACCTCGACAGAGTAAGAAACCTGTCGCGGTATTCCACCACGGACATCCTTCCTTGTTTGAGTTCCCGGAACTCGTCTCTCATTTTCTTGATCAGTCCTTGGGGCACATGGTACTTGCTAAACTTCAGCTTGAAGTCTTCCCAGGTCATCATTTGTCCGGCATTCATTGCGCGGGCGCTTGTCCACCAGGCTCGTGCAGGTCCTGACAGGTAGTGGGTGGCGAACAGTACTTTCTCTGCGGCTTCTACTCCCGCAACTTCTAGGTTGTTCTCCATTGTCTGGAGCCAGTCATCAGCATCTAGGGGCTCTTCAGTCTTGTTGAACATGGGTGGGTTGGTGTTCTGAAAGTTCTTCAACTTTGACCCCGGGTGGTCGTGGTTTCCATGGCCGTTGTTGTTCTGAGCAAGCTGCTGTAGTGCAGCAATGTTGGCTTGGCGTTCAACTCTCTCGGCTTCCTGGTCAGCCATCATCATCTGTAGCATCTGCATCATGGCGTCTTGGGTGTCGTTGCGGGTTGGTGGGGCCATCTAAATCATTGAGGTAGATGATAAGATAAGAGGGAAATTTCTAGGGTTTGTTTGGTTTAAAGTTTTTTTTTAAAAAAAAGTTCATAACTTGAAAATTTGAGTAGTGTTGCGGAGGTAAAAACCAACAACACTTTTCCATTCATACCAAGCATCATACATTACAAAGCTAACACACCGTTGGTTTGAAGAACCATTCATTCGTTCTACGATACAAGGGGATCCTGATACAACTCACACCTACTTAAGTGCTGGGGTGATACTACTCTTTAGAGTGGATTCTTCGTCTTCACGGGTTATGTGCTTGGCGAGAGGCGAGGGCGTTGTCCAAATCCCTGCGGGTTTTGTACAGCCTGAAGTCCTGGGGTGCTACATAGTGGTTTATCTCCGTGTGGGGTGGCATGGTCATCGATCTTCCCATGGAGTCATGTCTTGGGTAGTAGATGAAGCGAGTGTTCTTGATCTTATTCTCATTTTGTCCACACAGACGGGAAATTGCTTCCTGCATAGCTCTGACTAGTCCTTCCTTCCAAGTGTTTCCCGTTACAGAAAACCAGATGGTTTCCCATACCGGGGCTCCAAGCTTTCTTCGTAGATCAGTTGAAACTTCCCACCGAGGGGGTTCTCCGGAGTGGTTGTTGAGGGGTATTCCGAAGAACTCGGGATACGGGTGTCCTAGATATTCCACTAGTTGCTTCAAATCCTTTTCGAACCTCAGTTCTCCTCCGTGACCAAGCTGATAGCACTCCCATTGGTATTCCATATATGAACAAAGAGGAGGAGTAAATTAGAGAAGTATTCAAGTGTGCAAAGTTTTAGATAGTGCTACAAAGAAGAAGTAGAGCATGAAAATTTTCTTTTGAAAAAGATCTCAAGGATAAGAGTGAGAATAAGTTTTTCCCAAATATTTACTTCTTTGGTTTTTGAAACTAAGTTTTACAGACGTCCATTCTAACTAGGGTCTCCTAAGGTCAAACAATGGCTCTGATACCAACTTGTCAACACCCGGATTTTTAAGTCCAGATGCCTATTATGCCATTCATCGCAATCCCAGGAATATTGTTTTTGCGAGACATAATAGATTAATATCACAACACATCATTCATTACAACGCATAATTGTCTTACAACAAGGGATCACATGATCCAATCTCATTACAATACTAGTTGATCTATTGATCAATTACAAAACACATAGCGGAAGCGAAGTAGCGTAGTAGTAGTCCATCTATTCCACAGGCAACTGTTGACGTCAGGAGTGATCCTAGTTGTCGTAGACGTCCTGCTGTCCTTCTTCCGGGTTCCGGTACTCTTCTTCATAGTCTGGCCATTTGAATAGCCAGGGACACAGCCGTGAGTACTTTAAAGTACTCGCAAACTAATACTAATGTAAGTAGTATCAACTATAATAAGGGGGTTCTAAGCTCTAGTTTCATTTGCATAAAGCCAGTTTTATTTCATAAGCACTTTAGTAAACAAAACCTCTTCATTTGCCTAACTTACTCAAGTTGGAACATTAGTGTCATTCCCACAACTCAGTTGTGATTCACGTCAAGTCACCCTTCACCATTTAACCTTTTCAAGAAATTCTGACACCGGAAACTGTATGGCCTTTCCAACCGTCCGTAACCGTGGACACGGCTATTCGAATAGGTTTACACTCTGCAGAGGTTGCACACTTGTGCCACAACATTTGATTACATCCGTCGGGGATAACCCCGAATCATCGTAACTCAGTACGCGGATCATCAACCTTAACCTTTCACTTATATATCCTAGTATAGGCACCTCTCCCCATGAGCTTGGCCTCCCAGTGAAGACAGACAGTCAGCCTGGGAACTGCACAGGGCTTGGGCCGGACATTCACCTCAGTTCACATCATTTCTCAACAATGGAGGCAGCCTCGGCATAACCCCTATGATGCTTGTTCAGAGGGAACCCATACTAAGACACACAAACTTCCAGTTAAGCCCTACCCATAATCAGGTATTGTGGGCGTACTTGTAAATTGGAAAGGTATCGCATCCAAACCAATATCAGTTTTAATCAAAAATCACCATCTTCTCTTAGTCATAACACCTTTCAAAAATCATTCAAAACAACTTCACTTCACCAAGTTCCCATCTAGAGTAGTCAAGTTTTATTTGTTAGCAATAGCACTAATCATGAGGGGTGCTAACTTAGCTTTTCTTGCTCTAGGCTAAGGTGGTACTCTTGTGCTACTCTAGACCAAGTGAAACATGAATCAAAAGGTATCTCTGATAAAACAACATCAATAAAACTTGCATTGTAAAAACTTGGGATAGGACCACTAAGCATAAAGTAAAAGAGGGTGATGCATTGCTCTTGAGAGCTTTGCACTTTGCAAGTGTATTAGCTTGCCTTGGTTGGGGAAATGATCAAAGTGATCTTCTTCTCCTTCTTCTTGGTAGAATACCTCCTCCTCCTCCTGATAGTCTCCGGTACTAGCGTCTAAAATCGAATACGAGGTATACAATCACCACACCAATCTTAAATACTAAACTAAGCACAACATAAGTCACACAAGCTAGGCTAGCCTCACATAATACTATTAAGTTGGTGGATTGGTTTTCTTAATTAAGAAACAATAATTTCCTCTCATACTAAATTTAGGTGTTTCTTCTCCTTCTTTAGAGAAATAGATTCCTCTCATTAACTTATTACGATTTAATTTCTCTCATGAAAAAGGATATGACCTAGGTTGACCAAAGTCAACCTCTTCATACTTATCATTTAAGAAAATGATTTAAATGAGGTGGAGCACCGCATACCATTTAATCCTAACATAGTAATGATTTAATATCATCAAACAAATCTTATGAGAACTAAATGACCATAGTCCCTATCTCACAATGAAATGTTTGTGACAAGATTTAAGTGAGAGACAAACTCTCATAAGATTTTTAAATAGTTTTGGACAATATCTTTGACTAGAAATAGCCAAATAGTCCTCTAATTAAACTAGACCAACCATGCCATATTTTTGCAGAAACAACTAATGTAAGTGAAATGTGATTTATAGGAGTTGGAATCAACCCAAAATCATTTTTGGTTGATTTTTAACAATTAAACTAAGGCAGAAAAGTCCGTGTCTTATTTATTTTCTCACTTTAATTCTATAACACCTCTAGAGTTCAAACTAGTGCCATTGTGTAGAGGAAACTCTAAGCTTTCCAACAATACCCAATTCATAAATTTTGGCCCAGTAGATTTGGAGATATTTGATTTTGAAACAAGCATCTGTGAGCAAAACTAACTGAAAAGATTTAAATTTAAATTCAAAAACTAGGCTTAGGAGGGAAAGGGTTTGGGCCGCAGAGGGGGAAAATAGTTGGGCCAGCCCAGCTAGCATGCCACGCACGCAGCGGGCCTGCTGACAGGTGGGGCAAGGCTGTCAGCTGTTTTAAAATCGCCGAACCGGTACGTGAATGGGGGCCGTGGGATTTAAGGATATCGGACGGCCGTGGTTTGTCCTCATCGTCGACGAGCTCCGGCGAGGTCCAAACCCTACCGGCGGCAGAGGGGTCGCGGTGAGGGGCTTACCGGCGTCCAGCGGGGTCGGCGAGGCGGGCAATCGACGTTGTCGAGGACGACGAGTCGAAGGAGGGTCGCAGCAGCTCCGGGGGTGCTCGGGATCGTCGGCTTCGTCGAGCTACTGCAGCGGCGGGCTCCGGCCAAATTCCGGCGAGGTGGTGTGTAATTGGAGAGGGGAAGAGGTCAAGGAGGTTCAGGAGGGAGAGGGGAACTCGTTGGTGTGCAGAAATCGTCCAGGGAGCGCCGGCTTTTATAGGGGCGAGGGGGTGCTGTGGGGGTGCGGAGAAGGTCATGGTGGCGACGGCGCTACGGGCGGCGAAAGGGCAAGGGAGTGGTTGCGTCCTGTAGGCGACGTAGAGGCGGTCCTAGCGCGCGTCAGGGTGCAGCCAATGGGGGACGGAGGCGGTCGTCATCGTCGTGCGGCCGTGCGGTACTGCGGCGGAGGTCATCGTCGTGGGCGTCGGCTACAGGGCACCGGCGAGCCAATGGGCATTTCTACGAGGTGGCAGTGGTCCTGGTGATCGTGGAGGAGAAAGAAAGGGGGCGAGAGGAGGTCAGGGTGACGCGGGCGAGCTGGTGCACTGTGGCGGCCGTGGCATGTCCTGGCGTGCTCTGGCGTGGTGACCACGTCGGGGCACGTCACGTTCTGGGCGCTGGCGGCTTCTCCTTGGCCAGGGCTCGCGCCAGGAGGTACAGGGGAGTGTGGTGGGTCTGTTTGACAAGGTCAGAGGGTAGGGGAGGTGAGAGGAGCAGTGGTGGCATGGTGGTGACTAGGGTGGCCGGCATGGTCATGTCCTTGGTGTTCTGGTGCACAAATTTAGTCTCTGGGTTCATGGCTTGGTCAAGTGGGGTGAGAGATGTTGGTTTGGCAAGGTTATCAGGGTTGGTGATGGTTAGAAGTGGCAAAACTAAATTAAATCCAACATGTATGTGACACATACCATGTATTTTGCAAGTATGTGTGAGAATGATCAAGGCCAATCTAGGTGAGGTCATTGGTAGTGGTTAGAGGTACAGGTTGCACTATAGAGAGGTACTAGTGAGGGAGAGAGGAGGTGGTACAAAGTTGGTGGGAGTGGTTGTACCCTAATTTTACTCTATGTAACAAAAAGATCACATGCAAAGGTCTCTCTTGAGTTGGACTTTTGGCCAAATTTCTGCATGGGAGTGGTCTACATAAGGTTTGGCATCAAATGGTGGCATTGGTTTGGGTTTTGGAAAAGATTTGTGAGAAATCTAAATTTGGAGGGAATCTAGAATTTGTTTAAAAGTTGCAACTTGGCTTGACTATTCTAAGCAATGGTCAACTCTCTGGTCAAAGTGGTCAACATCAAAAGTGTTCATCTTGATGAGGTCTTGGATGAGGTGCAAAGAGTTGGCAGGGTTTGGTTTGAAAATTTCTTAATAGAAGGGCTCAAAGTGGGTAAGATGTTAAAATTGTCATATGTGACCATTATCACATGCAACAAGGTTTTTGATTTTTATTTGATTTGATTTTGGTTTCTTTGATTCAAAAAGGATTCTTTTGAGTTTAAAAGAGTTTCCAAACCATGGGCACAATTTTATATGGCCTAGGTTAAAGATTTTCAAAAATGGCCATAAACCATATGTGAGGTTTTTGCAATTTCTCAAACCTTTTTCTTTATTTAGCTTTGATCCAAAGGATCATAGTTTTGGGTTTCAAAGAGGTTGGTTAGGGTTACGCATGGTTTCCAACTATTTGGGTAAAGCAAATAGGGCATAGGTCAAGATTTGGTAAAAATGGCTAAGGGCCACATATGCCTCTATGCATATGTTTATTTGAATTTTGGTTTCTCACTTGATTTGGTTGGTAGGTACTAGGTTAGGTTTGTTGATGTTTTCAAACCTCTAAACAAGGTAAAAAGTCCTAGGTAAAAGTTTTACCCAAAAATAGTATAGGCACATAGGCCCTTTCTTTTTAATTTGATTTCTTCTTATTTGGTTTTATTTTGAAGGGTAAAGTGCAAGAGTAGGGTTTAGGGTTTTAGATCATCTCAAACTATTTTAACAATCAAACATGGCAATTACACAACCAATAAGAAAGATCACCTATGCATCAAACTAAATTTAATAAAAGTTTTTGTTGGTTCCAAAATTTGGAAAAAGGTAACTCATTTTCTTTTTGTTTAAAATTTGGGATGTTACACAAACGACTTGGACGGTTGTTTAGTACCTGCCGTGTCGAGGTTCTTCTCAGCCTTACGCCGCATGGCTCTCTGCATGGCGTCCTCATCCGTCGCCCCCGCCCCATCCGCCGCAAGAGCGTACCTCCCACTCCGCCTCACCGTCGGCTGAACAACGGGAGGAGGGACCGTGGGTGGCGGCTGCTGCAGGGTGGAGACCGGCGATGGAGAAGTCGAGGGCGGTGGAGACCTAGCCGGTGAAGGAGAAGAGGTCGTCGATACAGGGGTAGAAGGTGATGTAGCCCCCTGTATCACAGCAGCCCCAGGCGAGTCCCCCATCGCGGGGGAAAAAGGTGTCGAAGAAGAAGCGCCCTCCGTCCCATCAGCTTGCCCCTCCGCCCGTGGAGGCGGTATCACAGGCTCAACGGGTCCGTTCACCCTGAAGGTCCACTGCCCCGCATCCAGATGGTGCGACAGCGAAGCGTCCTCCGAAGACGGCAACACCTCCTCCAGCACCACGACACTCCGGCGCCGCTGAGCCTGAGGAGACGCGTACAGCTCTCCCACCGCACCGTGCAGTTGCGCATCGACCGCCCGTGATCGTATGCTGATGTCGTGAGGGACGCAGCGAGGCGCCTTCTGCACAGCCATCACGGCCCGACCGAACCAGGCCCATCTACCTTGCGGCCCTCCAGAGGAGGCCTCCAGCGCCGCGTCCGCTGGTTTGAATCGCGGCTCGAGACCCACCGCGATCACCCCGGGAGACGCAGGAGGCCGCGCAGCCCCGGCCATCTCCACGGACGAGGAGACCCCAACGACGACTTGCGCGAAGGATCGCCGCAGCCCTGCACTTTGGGATGGCGTAGATGCGGGTGACGACGATGGTTCGACGGTGGCGGCTTGAGGTCGAGCGGCGGCGAAGATGTCTCTGGAACGATACGAGAACTGGTCGATCGCCCGTGATCGTATGTTGTTGTCGTGAGAGACGCAGCGAGGCGCCTTCTGCACAGCCATCACGGCCCGACCGAACCAGGCCCATCTACCTTGCGGCCCACTAGAGGAGGCCTCCAGTGCCGCGTCCGCTGGTTTGAATCGCGGCTCGAGACCTGCCGCGATCAACGGCCGCACCGCCGGTACCTCGGCCGGCACCGAAGACGAAGCTGTCGGCGTCGCCTCCACCACCACGCGACTCGGCGTCGGAGACGCCCCAAGCACCACGGAGGTAGCAGACCCCGACGAAGGATCCAAAGGCGCGATCGCCGCCGGCCGACGTGCAGAAACTGCAGCGAGGAAGTCCCCAAAAATAGGCGCCGGTGTGACTCGACGACGCGGAAGCGGGCCTCTCCAGGGCTTCATCCGCGGCATCCGGGAAAGCCGTAGGCCTACCGGCGACGAGGACGCCGCCCTCATCGCAGACCTCTTGACCTTCTCCCCCAGCGGCGGCGACGTAGATCTTGCTCGCTCCGACGACCTGCACGACGAAAAACGTACCTCTGGCGATGCAGACCTTGACCATTCCCTGGACTCAGACGTCGGATATCCGATCTTTGTCCAGAAGTCATCTCTCACCTCCTCTTGGGACAATTCCGGCGACCGCCCGATCTGCTGCACGATAGGATCTAGCCCTAGCACCGACCACGCCGCCTCCTCCGCCGTTTCCCGCGTCTCCTCGTCAGAATCATGGTCCTCCTCTAGGCAGAAGAACCTGGACCCGACGGTTGGCCGCGCCGGCGTGGAAGGAGCCGATGCGCCAGTGGCACGCGCAGGATCCGACCGAGCCACCCCATCGCTAGTCGCTATCGGAACTGGCCGGCCCGCAGTTGCCGTGTAGTGCCGCAGATCGCAAGAGAGAGACGCCGGAGATCGCAGTCGTCGGAGCTGGTGCGGGAGATCGAGATCAGCTGGATGCGGGACGAGGCGCAAGTCCACTCCTGCAGCTTCACACGGACGCGAGGCGGCGGCCGGATGAGCGAGCGCGACGCGCGGGTCGACGGCCGGATGAGCTGACGCGAGGCGCGGGTCGGCGGCCGGAGATGCTGATGGAGCCGCGCTTCCGGTTCCGAACGAATCCGCCGCTCCTCTTCCTGATTCTACGCGACTTGGACGTGATCCCACGACGTCTATCTTACACGCTTGTACACGCTTCATCCTCCACTCTACCCGCTGCAGGACTGGCAGCGCCGGTACGCCGCCATGCTGGTGCGGAAGGGGAAGACGGCGCGCCTGGTGGAGTTCCCCGACGCGATCCACGCCTTCTACGCATTCCCGGAGCTCCCCGACGCCATGAAGCTCGTGCAGGAAATCAAAGCATTCATGGCCAGCTACGCGTCCGTTCACTGATTGCTCCGCTAGCTGCTTGAGACGAGCTCGAACTCGTACGTGTACTCAGTACTCACTGCTTCGTCCTAAATGATCTGCCTGCTGTGCGCCGTTGTGCGAAGAAGATGATCTGAACGAACTTATGTGTTCTGAACTTACTGATGAATTGCGATTTGGCGTTTGCTCCGGTACAAACTCGGAGATCGCTTGATACTTGATATCCCTTCATTATTATTATTATTACGTAATAAATGGGTATACGCTTGTAGACGCTTCATCCTCCACTCTAACCAATCTGCGCCGCCGCCCCCCTCCTCCCTCCCCCACCCCCGCCACGCCATGGCCGCCGCCTCTTCCTCCCCGACCGTTCCGAGCCCGACACCACACCCCGAGGGCGATGTCCATGACGCCCCAAACTGGGTTCTCCTCGACGTCGTTGGCTATAAGGGTGACTACCCCAAGGCCAACTTCGCCGGGAGCACCGCGAGCACCGGCGAAAGCATCCAAGTGTCCTTCCACACCGCCCGCCCACCCAAAGTCTCCCATTTCTGTGTCTACTCCCCAGATCTTACACCCGCTGGTTTTGCGGTGCCTCCCAAGGTTATCAGCGCGGATTCGGATCTCATCCTCTTCCGCGTTTCCGTGTGCCGCCGGTTCAGGGTCACTCCTCGTTACTGCGACTACTTCGTCTACAGGGCGCACCCTAGGAACCCATCGCTGGACCTTCTTCCTCACCCGTACCCCAACAGCTTCAGAGATCGGGATGTCGCCCTCCTCAGCTTGGGCGACGACAACGAGTATGCTGTCGCCGCTCTCACAAGAAGGTACCCCGACGAAGATGGGACTCCTAACAAGGAGTTCAATCTCTACCGTTACCACCGCTCATCCAAAGCTCCCGAGGGGTGGACCTCCAAGGTGGTGTCGTTGGCCGAGCCACTGATGATGGACAAGGTTGATTCGGCGCTGTATCATGATACAACGAAGGTGATCATACTCGGCCGCGGCGCGCTTGGCATGGTTGGCTGGGTTGACCTCTGGCGCGGCATCCTCGTTTGCAATGTGCTTCTGCAGAATCCCATGCTCGTTGACATACCACTGCCGAAGCCTGCCAAGGGTAATCAGATATTCTACCGCAAATTCTGCCCCCACATCATTCGGGACATCACCGTCAACCTGCTCAAAGATTCCATCAAGTACATTGAGATCGAAATCTTACAGACAAAGGTGGTTGGCCCTGACCAGCCTCCTGATGTTGGCCAAAACCAGTGCAGAGTGCCCAGTAGAGCCTGGAAAGCCACCACATGGAGCCGACAGATCCCGATTGTTCCATGCGAGGAGTGGCGTGCAGGCTGTACCTTTGATGTTGGTAACATCAGGCCTATTGACCCAATGCATTTTGAGCTGCTGCCTAGGCTGCGTGGTACCAACGACAACCCCGCCGAGCCAGTATTACCGGCACACCTCATTGGTTTCCCCACCATTAGCATGGATGATGATGTTGTCTACCTGCTGTATAACGCATACTGCACGGGGCAGACGGATGTGGTGATTGCTGTTGACATGAGGAATCAGACACTGCAAGGATTTGCCAAGCTTGATGCACGAAGAGACTTCACTCTTATGCGTAATTGCACCAGTGAAATCTCCAAATATCTTAGTAGTAAGGATGAAGGTCATTTTTCTTACTAGTACCTGTTATGTGTTTGTGTGACTATCTGTATGAATGGTCTTCTTATCCTATATATCGAGTATTGATGAAATGGAACCCTATACCTATGTGTTCTTGGCAAACATAGTTTTCGTGCTTGCTGACCAGTCTATTTTCTTAACTTTTCCAAGTAAGCTGATCGTTAGGACAATGGAATTTACTATGACTGAAAATTTAGACACTTTTGTAAATAGGGAAGCCCCTTGTTAATTTTGGAAGTGCTAACTGCGGTGTTGCTTAGAGCATGTCTAGGCATCTCTAGCAGACACTGCAAACCGCAAATCCCAAATGCGCTGATGGAGGGCACCCCAAACGCGTTTTGCAGGCTGAAAAAACGCCGCGCAGTCCAGACACCGAAAAAAGGAGTCTCTAAAACAGCATATTCGCTGCCCTGGTGTCCTTTTTTTCCTCCTTTCTTCACCAACCTCTGCCCAATCACGGTCAGCCTGCGTGCCGCCCCTACCCGCCGCCGGCTGGCCGCGCCTACCCTTGCCACCGGCCACCCCAAGCAGCCGCACGAGCGCGCGGCCCCCGCCCAGCAGCCCTGCGCCCGCCCGCGCCGGTCGGCTGATGGGGGTTCATTGCGGTGTTTGGACCGGCCCTTTTCCTCTCCGAAACTGCAAAAAAGCAGTTACTATGCGGATGGGTATGGATGCGGTGTCTGCTAGAGATGCTATTAGGACATTCTTAGGATGGTCCGAATGAGTGTAGGTAATTATGGCTAGAATGCTCGAGGTTGTTTCCCTTTTTTTTTTGCTACAATACAACTCTAGAAGTTAGTTGACTTAATTCAGGTGTGTTAGCTTTATTAGGATGATGGTGTGCAATGAGAGGGGAAGCTGTTCTATTCTAAACTCTGATGTCTGAGTTTATACATCAGGTGGTAAAATAATTCTTTATTAGGATGATGGCGTGCAATGAGAGGGGAAGCTGTTCTATTCTAAACTCTGCTGTCTGAGTTTATACATCAGGTGGTAAAATAATTCTTTTGGCTCCAGGCTGTAAGATGAAAGAAATAAGTGAATAATTAAATTATGTTCAACTGATATTGTGTTGCTTTTCTAAGTTAAGATGTCATGTTACTAGTAGAATGGTGGAACTGCTTTTCGAGTAAACTTAGTGGACCCCTAAATTTTCTTTAATGGTAGCTAAAAAGGATCTATACAGCAAGTTCTGAATGCAAATGAATGGCAAAATTTTTATTTTCATGATGATAACAGCCGAGGACATGCATTTAACTAATAGTGGTCAACTTACTCCTAGCCAGATGCAGCACAATATAGGATATTTGGGTGCCATACTCCTTTTCCGGCGCCGTCTTTGTATCTATGCATTCAGCGTACCTAAAATTTCACATCTAATATACATAAATATAAAAATCTAGATTTTGATGTCGTTTGTGTATAAGCATCTGGATTTGCCATACAAATTTTATTTGTAGATTTGACATAAAAATATTTTCATCTTGTTATATATGTATATTTTGTAGGATCTAAATAGGTAAAGGATTTGTCAAATGTTGTGTTTGCTGTTTTGTACTACCAAAGGACAGGATCTATCTTCATTTCTTGATTGAAAAGACAACCAGTGTTTCTGTAGGTCATTTTGTCAATCCTGAGCTTTTCTATATGATGCAGGCACACCAGAAGCTTCATAAACAAACATAAGATCATATATGCTGGAACTTGATCAGAGAATATGCGTGCTGTCAGCTGACCCAGATGGGGGCTTATTGAGGACTTTACTGAGTTTTATCGCTAGCTGCTGCACAAACTTTGTGTATCTGCATACTAGTAAAACATTGTAATGCTTTGCTACTTGTTTTATGTAATGAACTTGTTTACTGAGTTTTATCGCTATCTGCCAAACTTTGTGTATCTGCATACTAGTAAAACATTGTAATGGTTTGCTACTTGTTTTATGTAATGAACTTGTTTACTGAGTTTTATCGCTAGCCGCAGCACAAACTTTGTGTATCTGCATACTAGTAAAACATTGTAATTGTTTGCTTCTTGTTTTATGTAATGAACTTGTTTTGTACGTGAACAGAGCAATGAAATCTTTTGATATTTGTTTCACGTTCTATAGCTAGAACTTGAGCTCGAAGTTCAGATACTGGAGCACCACTAGTGATATTGGGTAGTGGTGTTGATGAGAAGGACAATGATATTAGGTAGTGGCGTGTGGAAAACTTATCTGTACTCACAACTGTTAGATTAGTAATCAGCAAATCAGTTGTTGAACAACAGATAATTTCCTTTTCATATGCTGCAGCAAAAATTCAGGCAAGAGCCACCAGGACCCAACGGTCATAAAATTTGGACTCAACGATGGAACCTAGGTGCCATGCCAATCACTGTAATAGCCCCAACATATTTAGCACCTCGCAGATCTGCCAAACATGTAATTTCCCACAAATACCACAATAAAGAGAACCATAAAAAGAAGAGGCTCTCGGTGGACAAATTCCAACCTTCTATCTCTAAATATGAATCATCCACTAGTTGATTTTGTTGCCATCTCCCGCGCCCACATCATCCTCCAGTACGAGCAACCCCGCACGACAGCCGTGTTCCGCATCACACCTTGCTGCGTCTCTACTCCCTTCCTTCCATTTGATTCATATAGGGCCCGGGATGCACGTCTCTACTCCGTTCCTCCCATTGGATTATAAGGCCTGTTTGGTAGGCTGTGAACCTCTTTTTTTGCGTGGGCTACGAAGAAAAACCCCCGTGGTTGCAGGAACCGGGTTTTAAAGCACTTCATTGTCTTCAGATGGATGCACCCATCGGGAAGGGAGATGGAAACGCCGTGTCCCTTTGGGAACACGAACCATAACTAGGCTCACCGCCCCTCACTCGCCTCTTCACTCTCACCCCCTTCCCCAAACTGTCACATCACTAGGGTGGTTGCTCTACCACCGAAAAATCCGTCGCACCATCGCAAGGAGAAGCAACGGGACTGGAGGAGGAGACGGCGACGAGCACTACCGTGTCCTCGGCCGCAAGCTGAACCGCGCTCTTGACCCGCCTCTCGATGTCGGGCGCGATCTCGACCTCGTCCTCGACCTGAACAATGGCGGTAAGCTCCTCTTCCTCTTATCTTCATCGTCGTTCTACGACAACACGCCGTGCTTCACATTTGTTACGACATCCATCTTAGATCTGCTAGGGTTTCAATTAGGATTGGGTTCAGATAGACGATTACTTATTGTTCATCACGATTGCTTATTGTTAGTGTCGACTGGTTGTTGTTCACGGTTGCGATTTGCTTATATATGTTAGTACACTTTACAATCGCGGTAGATCCATTCTAGATCGGATTGAGATTGGTCAAACTGTCTGACTTTATTGTACATGCAAAGAGGGGAAGAGTTTTTTGTGTTGGGGTTTGCATGTTGTGATTGTTGTGCCAAAGATTAAGCTGTGTAGCCCTAGTTTGTTCAGACCCGAGCGCAAGACGAGCTGGACAAGTTGAAGAATGAGGTTGCTATGCTTAAGAATGTGCAAAGAGCTCAAGCGCAAATTATGAGGTCTAAGTATAAGGGTAATTGCCCCTAAGTGTGTTTTTGGTAAGTAATAACAATTCTCTATGAACTAATATTTTCATTGTCTTTATATGAAAGAATATTCCATATGTATTTCTTGAAGTCCATATGTTGGATTCAAGTGTGGATGCCATGAATATAATGTTATACCTTTGGTATTGGCATCAAGATCATCGATTTGAAGAAGAAAAAAAAAAGATCAAGAACAAGAAATGAAGATGGAGTTGATGTGTCGAACTCAAGTTAGCCATGCTCTAGCTTATGTGTTAAACAATGAATGATAGAGATATTATGCTAGGGCACAGAGAGATACAAGTTTGACCAAGACTAAGAGTGAAGATTGAATTCAAGTTGGTCAACACATGAAGCATAAGTGTACCACTTTGGATCATGTGATCTTTTGGTAAGGTAAGCCTTGTCAATT
The DNA here is from genome assembly GCF_022539505.1 of Lolium rigidum. Lineage (NCBI taxonomy): Eukaryota > Viridiplantae > Streptophyta > Magnoliopsida > Poales > Poaceae > Lolium > Lolium rigidum. The sequence continues at coordinate 337,432,911 of NC_061514.1, forward strand.
ATGCTTCATGAGCTAACCCACTATATATGTGCATTTGTGTTGTCTATGTGGGTTAGGTATCTTATCATGTCATGCATCAAAAAGTATGATCTCATATATCCCATGTGAGGGTGGCATCAAGTATGGATGTCATCAAGGTTGAGAAGGGCAAGTTCAAGATGTGTATATCGAGAATATCATGCTTGAAGCTTGGCATCCATTTGGTGATAATGGACTTGTGAAGATGTGCCTCAATGGAGCTTTCCCATAGTGGTGTATGAGGAAGCAATCATGAGTCTTCACGAAGCAACAATGATCAAGTGGGCATTCCGACTTGAATGAAGCATGAAGCGCCATCATCAAGATCAAGAGGGATGCGCAAGGCAAAGGTATGGCCTTTATAGGTTTTCCTTTTACCGGTCTCAAGGTGGTTAGATAGCCGCACTATCAAGAGGGGCTTTCGGTTGAGTAACTTGATCGCATCATCTTAGGGAGCTCAATTTTTGCATTCTTTGCATCCCGATATTCTTATTGCTTCTTGGTGTTTCTGTATTTGAGGTTCTTGAGCTTGTTTCTAGCTTTACAATAAGTCCAAGTTCATCTAAAACAGAATTTCGTATACATCTTCTATTGTGTTATCATGTTTGGAGGTTTTACCGGTTTGATTTTTATATATAGACTAAACCTTTCATATTGTTGTTCTTACTCAATGGTTGTACTATGATGTTTATACGCATAATGTTGTAGAACTCTTTCTCGTGATTCCAACGAGCCCAAGATCATCGAAACGGAATCCGGATGCAAAAGTTGTCGCATTTTCGGCATCTGGGTGGGCATGCCGGGTGATGTTGCTGGGGTAGGTCGGCACCCAAACCGGCCTGCTAGGCTCAGGGCCGGGTGGCTCAATTTTACCCCCAAACGGTCATATTTTGAGGGGCTATAAAAGGACCTTCTTCCCCATTGTTGTTCCTTGACACGTTTTTGACCACTATTCTTGATCTTGTTGAGCTTGCTTCCCCTCCCATTCCTCCCATGATTCTTGCATATTTTTTTAGGGATTTCAAAGAGGACATCTAGATCTACAACCTCCACCAATCAATTCCTCCTCTATGTGTGGGCAACTCTTGGGATCTAGATCTTGGAGTCATTTGTTAATTTCTACCCCTGTTCTTCCTCTCTAGTTCCTCTATAGCATTTGTTCCTTTGGTGGGAGTTGAGAGAGAAGGTTTTGAGCACTTTTCTTTGTGTTCTTGCTTTGCATTCTTGCATAGTGTTGAGCTCTCTAGTATGATTAGTTCTAGTGAGAGACCGTGAGCTTGTTACTCTTGGAGGGGTGACCTCCTAGTTGGCTTGACGGTTCGTGCTCCGGTGACCTCTTCGTGGAAGATAGTGAAGATGTCCGGGCTTCTCCTTCGTGGACCTTGTGACGTGGTTGTGGAGCTTGCCATCTCCAGAGTGGAGAAAAATCTAGCCATAAGGGAAAGGTCTTTGTCCTTCGTGGTATTGGCTTGGAGAAGAAGGTGAGCCTTCGTGGCGTTCGGGAGACCTTCGTGGTAGCCCGCATCTCTCCAACGTGACGTACCCCACCTTGTGTGGGGGAACACTATGACATAGGAATGCCTAAGGGGCATGTCGCATGAATACCCCTGGTCCATAGTTGATCAAGAAATCCCATGGACTCGAAGCTTTGGAAGCCCGGAAGATTGAAGATGTTCAGATTATGGTAACTTGTATTAATATAGGGAAAGGCCCAGTGCGGCCCGATAGTTTGTACTTGTACGACACGTTGTAAGCCTCGGCTTCACCTCTTATATAAAGGGGGAGTCGAGGACGAAATAAGAACCGGATCATTGCAAACCCTAGCCACCGTAATATTGTTAAGTTGGACGCCTTTGTTCGTCTGACAACCTTCTAGATCTACTTGACATCTACTTTCTATGAAACCCTAAGTCTACAATCTATAGGCATTGAAGAGTTGATACCTCGTCAATTGGTGTCATCTATGGGAATTGAAGGTATCAAGGTCCCGATCTCGATGGCATCGTCAACATCATCATCGGCAGCGAGCAACATGTCAACACCCGGATTTTTAAGTCCAGATGCCTATTATGCCATACATCGCAATCCCAGGAAGATTGTTGTTGCGAGACATAACAGTTGATATCATAAGTCATCATTCATTACAAACCATAGTCATCTTAAAAATTCAGATCACATGATCCAATATTACACAAATAGTCGATCTAATGATCAACGAACACATTACATAGCGGAAGCGTAGAAGTAGTGGACTATCTAATCCACAGGCCAACGCTTGACGTCAGAAGATTCCTAGTTGTCGTAGACGTCCTACTGGTCGTCGTCTTGATACTGCGGCTCATCTTCATAGTCTGGCCATTTGAATAGCCAGGGACACAGCCGTGAGTACTTTCAAGTACTCGCAAACTAATACTAGTGTAAGTACTATCAATTTTATTAAGAAGGTGCTAAGCTCTAGGTTTATTTGCATAATGCCAATTTTAGTGCACAAGCATTTAAGAAAAGACTCTCCATTTGCTAACTAACTCAAGTGGGAACATTAGTGTCATTCCCACAACTCAGTTGTGATTCAAGTCAAGTCACCATTCCAATTCATCAACCCTTTTCAAGAAAACATCTGACAATTGGAACAGTATGGCCTTTCCAACCGTTTGTAACCGTGGACACGGCTATTCGAATAGATTTACACTCTGCAGAGGTTGCACACTTGTGCCACAACATTTGATTACATCTATCATGGATAACCCTGAATACTCGTAACTCAGTACGCGGATAGGTACCTCAACCATAACCTTTCACTTACATACCCTAGTATAGGTACCTCTCCCCATGAGCTTGGCCACCCACCAAACCGTCAACTTAGGAACTGCACAGGGCTTGGGCCGTACATTCACCTCCTTTCACATCATTTCACTTTCCACGGAGGCAGCCTCGGCATAACCCCTATGATGCTTGTTTAGAGGGAACCCATACTAAGATGCATAAACTTCCAGTTAAGCCCTACCCATAATCAGGTATTGTGGGGGTACTAAATAATTGGAAAGGTATCGCATCCAAACCCAACATCAGTTTTTGTCAAATTCACCCTATCATTCACCAGTCATATTCACCTTCAAAATCTTTCAATAGAATGACTCATCATTCCAAGGTTTTCAAAGTCATTTCAAATCACTAGTTCCCAGCTAGAGTAGCCAATTTTATTTGTTAGCACTAGCACTAGTCATGAGAGGTGCTATCTAGCTTATAAAGCTTTTTAGGCTAAGTTTGATACTCTTGTCTACTGTGATAACTAGACCAAGTGAATCATGAATACAAAAGTAAACTTTGATAAACAAAAACTTGTAAGGTAAAAACTTGGGATAGGATCATTGCACATAAAGTAAAAGTATTGGTGCCTTGCTCCAATAGAGCTTTGCACTTGCACGAATATTAGCTTGCCTTGGTTGGTGTACTGATCAAAGTGGTCTTCCTCTTCCTGGCAGTAGACCTCCTCCTCCTGGTACTCCTCTGTACTAGTGTCTAAAAACGGATACGAGGTAACAATCACCAATCAACTCTTATGAGCTAGACTAAACACACACAAGGTTCACAAAAGCTAATCTATCATCACCACATTGCTATCATGTTGGTGGACTTTGGTTTCTTCTTAAGAAAAATAATTTCCTCTCATTACAAAACTTGATTTAGGGTTTCTCTTTAATTCTTGGAGTAATAATTTCCTCTCATTGAATCTTGTTAAGATTTAATTTCCTCAAATAATTAATGTATGAACCCATGTTGACCAAGGTCAACCATTCATAATCATCATTTGGGAAAATGATTTAAATGAGGTAAATCACCTCATGCATTTTAACACTACCATAATCCTACTTTAATATCATCAAGTAATTCAATATGAGAGTTGGTATACCATGGTCACTACCTCATGTTGAGTTACTTGAGACAAGATTTAAATGAGGGAAATCCTCTCATAAGGTTTAATAAATAGTTTTGGACAATATCAATGTACTAGAAATAGCCATAGAGCCATTATTTAATCTAGACCATGATCACATGTAGTAACCATGTCATATTTGTACATAAACATGTAGAGTATGTGAAATTTGATTTATGAGAGTTGAAATCAACTCAAAAGTATTTTTGGTTGATTTTTAAATAAAGTTTGTAGTTTGAAAAGGCACTGCATTGTTATTTTTGTCACATTAATTCTACAAGGAATATCATGATGAGACCAGTGGGGTTGGATAGATCTTTTCACTAGCTTTCCAACCATATGCAATTCATCAAATTTGGTTTAGCCAAATTGATTCTATTTAATTTTGAAAAAGCATCTGAGAGCTAATCGATTTAAAACTGAATTTGAAATTTGAAACGTGGGCCAGCGCAGGAAAACTAGATGGGCCGAATTGATTTAAATGGGAGGAAGCCAGCCCACCAAGCGTCTCGCACGCGTGGGCTGCCTGACGAGGTGGGCTCCACCCGTCAGTGGCTGTTTAAAACGCGAAGCGGTACGGGTGTCCTGAGCCGCACGATTAGGCGATGATCCAACGGACCAGGGCCATCGTCATCGAAGGCGAGATGGAGCTACTGGCATAGCGCAGGTGGGGGGTTAGAGGCTCACCGGCGGCGCGGTGATCGTCGGAGAGGTGCTGCGGTGGCGTTGTGGACGACGGCGAAGCTCCAGGAACAAACGGCAACTCCAGGGGTGGCGTCAATCTCCGGCGAGCTTCTGCGGCGGCTCACGGGCAGCGACGAGGCAATTGCATGGCTACGGTGGGAAATGTCGAGCAGAGAGGGGTCGAGGCGAACGAGGGAGAAGAGGGGAGTGAGTTGGTGTGGAGAAATCGAGCGGGGAAGCTCTGCTTTTAAAGCGGTGGAGGGAGGCAGGGTGCTGCGGCGAAGGCGACCATGGCGACGCGGCTGCAACGAGCTAGGGAGCTAGGCGAGGGCGCGGCGTTGTTCAGCGTGTCCAGGCGGTCCTCCCGGCGGCAATGGTGCGGCTGGGCCGTGCCTAACTCTGTCGGGAGCGTGCGATGTGTTGCGCGTCCGTGGAGGGGGACTTTTTCTTCTCCGGCGACGGCGGGCGCTGGTCGGGGAAACGAGGGTGTCCGCGGTGTTCCTGGTGCAGTGGTGAAGCTTGGTGCGGGAGAGGGGGTCCAGGGAAGGTGCGAGGCGTCGAGGCGACGCGTGCCCGTGGCGTGCTCCGTCGTGCACGCGTCGACGTGGCCATGCCGACCCTGGCGTGACTGGGCGTCGTGGGCCCATGCTGGTCTGGGCCGTGTCGCGCTCTCCTCGACCAACGGCGTGTACCAGGGGGTTCAGGGGATCAAGGAGGAGCAGAAGGACATGGTGGGCAGGGTTGTAGGTGAGAGGAGTGAGAGAGAGAGCATGTGGCATGGGGAGCATGGCCGGCATGGCAATGGCATTGCCATGTCTTGCCATTGCTAGGGGTGCAAGCTAGGGCATTGGTGCTGGAGGGGACCAGGGAACAAGGTGAGAGCAAGTGGTGTCCAGAATTTGGCCAAACACTATTTCAAATAGTGAATTTGGATTTGGTTTGATTTTGCTTACCATGTGTTTGTCAAAATGGCCGCATGAAAAGAATTTTGACAATTCTGAATGAACTTTGGTGGACTTGATTCAAATGGTCAAAGACACACAATGGTGGTGGTAGTATTCAAAATTAAAAAGGCTTGTGAAAATTTCAAAATGGCACTAACTAGAATCTGTTAAAAAGTTCCAACTTTTCTTGAGCCTAACTTTTGATCCAACAAGAATTTGCAGGGGTGTGCTTTACCAAAGTTGTTCACCTTGATGTGGTCTTGGATGAGGTGCAAAGAGTTGGATTTTTTTGGTTTGAAAATCTCTTAATACAGAGGCTCAAAGTAGGCATCAGGCTAAAAATGGCAGTTTTGACCATTAGTGCATGTGAGCACAATTTGTTTCAAATTTGATTTGATTTGAGTTTCTTTGATTCCAAAAGTGTTTATAAGTGTTTAGTAACATTCTCCAACTAATGGCACAAGCCAAATTGGCCTAGGTCAAAGATTTTCAAAAATGGCATAAACCATATGTGAGGGTTTTGGGATTTTTCTATTTTCTTTCTTTTCTTCCTCTTTGATTTGCTTTGTGATCTTCAAAGGATCAAGTTAGGGTTTTAGGTGGTAAGCATCATCACACAAACAAAGACATGGCATTCACCCGAAATTTAAACATGAGTACTATGCATAGCACATGTGTTAATAAAAGTTTTTGTTGGTTCTAAAATTTGAGTAATTGAAATTCTTCTTATTCATTGATTTGAAATTTGGGATGTTACAAACCCTTCCCCTTACAAAAGATCTCGTCCCGAGATCGTAAAGAAAACTAGGTACTAAAGAGATCTGGGTATTCCTTCTTCATGTAGTCTTCTCGCTCCCAAGTGGCTTCGTCTTCGGTATGGTTGCTCCATTGAATCTTCAGGAACTTGATACTCCTGGTGCGAGTGGTTCTGAAAGCTTCTTCCAGGATGCGAATAGGCACTTCGAGATACGTCAAGTCCTTGTTGATATCCACCGATCTGTGATCAATATTCTTGAAAACCTCGGTCTTCTCCGGCACTTCTAGACACTTCCGGAGTAGTGAGATGTGAAACACGTCGTGCACAGCCGACATTTCTTCTGGTAGTTCAAGTTGATAAGATACTTCTCCTCGGCGACTCGGAACTTTGAAGGGTCCGACATATCAGGGTGCAAGCTTTCCTCTAAGCTGGAATCTCTGCATTCCTTTAAGGGGGATACTTTGAGATAGACAAAATCTCCGATCTCGAAGGTCATCTCTCGGCGTCTCTTGTCGGCGTAACTCTTCTGTCTTGATTGCGCAGTCTTGAGGTATTCACGGATCTTGTGCACCTTTTCTTCAGCTTCTCAGAGAACATCCGGTCCAAAGACTTGGCTTTCTCCGACTTCCGACCAATTCAGAGGGGTACGGCACTTCCTTCCGTACAGGGCTTCAAAGGGGGCCATTTGTAAGCTGGCTTGGTAACTGTTGTTGTACAAGAATTCTGCGTAAGGCAGACAGTCCTCCCACTTGGATCCATATTCCAGTACACAGGCTCTCAACATGTCTTCGAGTATCTGGTTGACTCTTTCAGTCTGTCCATCGGTCTCGCGGATGATATGCGGTGCTCGAAATTCAGCCGGGTTCCTAGTCCTTCATGTACTTTCTGCCAGAACCTTGAGGTGAATTGGGATCCTCTATCTGACACAATTGACTTCGGGGTTCCGTGCAGGGCGACTATTCTGGAGATGTACAACTCAGCTAGCTTAGGGCCTTGGTATGTGGTCTTGACGGGGATGAAATGGGCTACCTTAGTTAATCTATCGACCACTACCCATATAGAATCATTTCCCTTGCTTCATTTGGGAAAACCAGTGATGAAGTCCATTCCTACTGAATCCCACTTCCATTCCGGAATCTGCAGTGGCTGCAGCAATCTTACGGGTCGCTGATGTTCCGCCTTGACTCTTTGACAGATATCACACTTGGCGATGTAGCTTCCAATTTCTCTCTTCATTCCATGCCACCAGAATTGTTCCTTCAAATCTTGATACATCTTGGTCCCTCCGGGATGAATGGAGTAAAGGGTGTCATGGGCCTCCTTCAGGATGACTTGCTTCAACTCAGAATCTGCTGGCACACATAGGCATTCGTTGTGCCAAAGAACTCCTGCTTCATCTTCGGTGAATCCCGGTGCTTTCCCTGCAGCTATTTGGCTCTTGATTCCGTCGATACTAGCATTTCCCTTCGGGGCTTCTTTGATCTGGTTAATCAAGGTAGGCTAAAGCTCTATGCTGGCTAGGAATCCTTCACTAACTAGCTCAAGTCTAAGCTGCTCAAATTCTTGATACAGGCTAGGTTGTTCTGTTGCGATCATGGAGTTCAACTGACACGGCAGTCTACTCAGGGCATCCACTACCACATTGGCCTTGCCGGGGTGGTAGTGAATTTCCATATCATAATCCTTGATTAATTCTATCCATCTCCTCTACCTCATATTCAGCTCCTTCTGGGTGAAAATGTACTTCGGGCTCTTGTGATCCGAATAGATCTCGCATCGATTACCCATGAGGTAATGACGCCAAACTTTCAGGGCTAAGACTACGGGTGCAAGCTCTAAGTCATGGGTTGGGTAATTCTGCTCATGTTGCTTCAGTTGCCTTGAGAGATATGATATCACTTTGCCTTATTGCATCAGCACACATCCAAGACCAATCTTGGAGGCATCACAGTACACGTCAAAGGGCTTGGTGATGTCCGGCATGATCAAAATTGGGGCTGAGGTCAATCTGCTCTTGAGCTGCTGGAAACTCTCTTCATATTTATCAGTCCATTCAAACTTCTTGTCCTTCTTCAATAGTTGGGTCATTGGTCTTGCTATGCTTGAAAAGCCTTCAACAAATCTACGGTAATATCCTGCTAGTCCGAGAAATGCACGGACCTCGGTCTGAGTGGTTGGGGCTTGATTCTGTAACGGTCTTGATCATGGCGGGATCTACGGCAATTCCTCCTGCAGACAAGATATGTCCCAGGAATCCTACTTCCTTCAACACAAACTCACATTTGCTGAACTTGGCATACAACTTGTGTTGTCTAAGGGTTTCTAGGATAATCTCCAAGTGTTTCTCATGTTCTTCTTCGGATTTGGAGTAGATTAGGATGTCATCGATGAAGACAACGACAAACTTATCCAAAAAGTTCATGAAGATCTTATTCATGAGGTTCATGAAAAAAGCGGGGGCATTGGTTAACCCAAACGACATGACGTTGTACTCGTACAACCCATATCTGGTGGTGAAGGCAGTGTTTGGGATATCCGTTGCACGAATCTTTAGCTGATGATAACCAGTCCTAAGATTAATCTTAGAGAACACTTTGGCACCGGTCAACTGGTCAAACAGGTCTTCTATCTTGGGTAAGGGGTACTTGTTCTTGATGGTGGACTTGTCCTTGGGGGCGACAGGGATAGCGTTGCTCCCAGTTCTTGGAGCAGTGTTGGTGTTGTTGTTGTTGGGGGCTCTGGTCGGGGCGCGGTTGAAGTTGTTGTTGTTGTGGCCTCCTGGCCTAGGGTGTCCTCCACTCCGGTTCTGAAAACCCGGACGTGACGTCTGCATCTGTGGCTTGTTGTTTCTTGGGGCGAAACCTCCGCTTGAGCTGGGGCGATACGTGGGGGTATTGCTGGGCCCACTCTGGTGCATCATGCGGCGTTTGCGGTTCTCATTTGTCTGGTTGAGCTTTCCCTCCATCTGGATGGCGGAGTCCACCAAGGCTTCAAGGTAGGCAAAGGGAATGTTGACTAGCACAGTATGCATCTCATCGTGCAGTCCGTTCAGAAATATCTCCTGCCTCTTCTCTGTGGTGTCGGTCTCATCGGGGGCATACCTTGATAGTGTGAGGAACCTATCGCGGTATTCTACCACCGACATCCTACCCTGTTTGAGTTCTCGGAACTCATACCTCATCTTCTTGATTAGACCCGGGGGCACGTGATACTTGCTGAATTTGAGCTTGAATTCTACCCACGTCATGTTCTGTACCGCATTCATGGCACAGGTGCTGGTCCACCAGGCTCTGGCTGGTCCTGCTAGGTAATGAGTGGCAAACAGGACTTGCTCTGCGGCTTCGACTCCCGCTACCTCTAAGTTGTTCTCCATTGTTTGGAGCCAGTCATCAGCATCGAGTGGCTCTTCGGTCTTGCTAAACATGGGAGGGTTGGTGTTCTGAAAGTTCTTGAGTTTTGATCCTGGGTGATCATGGTTTCCATGGCCATGGTTGTTGTTAGCGATCTACTGGAGTGCAGCTATGTTGGCTCTCCTTTCAGCTCTTTCATTCTCTCTATCAGCCATCAAGGCCAGTAGTAGTTGCATCGTGGCATCTTGTCGGCTGTTGCGAGTCGGAGGGGCCATTTGAACATTGAGATGGATCATGAGATAAGAGGGAATTTTCTATGGTTTATTTTGGGTAAGTTCAAAATTTTAAAACTTGAATTGTTTTGATATTGAACACAAACACACATTCATTCATTCAAACATCACATATTACAAGCTAACACATCCATGGTTTTAAGAACCATTTACTCGCGCTATGATACAAGTGACGGGATACAACTCACACCTACACAAGTGATCAAATGCAACTACTCCTCATCATCCACATCGATCGGGACGAAGTCATCTGCTCTGGCCTCTAGAAACTCGTAGTCCTCAACATCAGTGTACTCGTCTTCCTCGAAGTCATCATCATCACTCAAGAAGGTGTATCCTCCCTGAATGTCTTCACCTTCTTCTTCCATCTCTCTCAGCTAGTCCTCTTGGGCCTTGACAGTTGCCTCCAAGGATACTATCTTTGCGCGAAGGCGCGCGATGGTAGCGTCCTTCTTGGCACGCTGCTGGCGGAGTGACTTGCGGTCCTTTGCAAGCATCTTGATGGCATCAGCATGCTGAGCTAGGTGGAGGTGAGTCTGGTTGGCGTAAACGCGAGAGTTGTCCAGCTCCTTCTGAGTCTGGAACAGCATGAAATCCAGATGCTCCACGTGGTGCTTCAGCTCGGGGTGAGACTGCAGGTCCATGGGTCCTCCAATGGAGTCACGCCTTGTGAGGTGAGCAAAGCGAGACCCTAGGATTGCCACCACATTCTGCCCGCACAGACGGGCAAGTGCTTCCTGAAGAGCACGAGCGAGTCCATCCAGCCAGTTGCTTTCCCTGAAGGAAAAGAGGATCCTCTCAGAAGTAGGAGGCTCCATCTTGCCCCTCAGATCAGCGGTGATAATCCACTGAAGTTCCCCTACGGGCTGGTCGTTGACTTCGACTCCGTGAAACTCCGGGTGCGGGCGTCCAAGGAACTCCGATAGGGCATCTAAGTCCGTCTCGAAGATCAGGCTCCCGCCATTCCCCAGCTGGTAAAACTTTGTGTTGGTTGGCTCCATCTGAAAGTGAATTGGATGAGTAAGTTAGAGATGTGAACAAGTGTGTCAAAATTTTATGTAGATTCATAAGGAAGAGCATGACTTATCATTTTGAAAAAATCTCAAGGAAAAGAGAGTGAATAATTTTGCTAGACATATTCACTTCATTTGTTTTTGAAACTAAGTTTTTCTGAACGTACATTCTAATTAGGGTCTCCTAAGGTCAAACAATGGCTCTGATACCAACTTGTTGATGACCCACAAGTATAGGGGGTGTATCGTAGTACTTTGGATAAATAAGAGTGTCGAACCCAACGAGGAGCAGAAGGTGTTGACAAGCAGTTTCGATGAAGGATTCACTGTAAATGCTTGATGACCCACAAGTATAGGGGATCGCAGCAGTCTTCGCGGGTAGTATAACCCAATTTATTGATTCGACACAAGGGGAGACAAAGAACACTTGGAAGCCTTAACAGCGGAGTTGTCAATTCAGCTGCACCTGGAAACAGACTTGCTCGCAAGAGTTTATCAGTAATGCAGTTTTATAGCAGTAGCAGTAGTGAAATAACAGCAGCAGAGTAACAGAGACAGCAGTAGTGATTATAGTAAACAGCAGGATTAAAGTATTGTAGGCACGAGGACGGATAACGGGCGTTGCATGGATGAGAGAAACTCATGTAACAATCATAGCAGGGCATTTGCAGATAATAATAAAACAGTGTCCAAGTACAAAGCAATCAATAGGCATGTGTTCCAATTATAGTCGTACGTGCTCGCAATGAGAAACTTGCACAACATCTTTTGTCCTACCAGCCGGTGGCAGCCGGGCCTCAAGGGAATCTACTTGGATATTAAGGTACTCCTTTTAATAGAGTACCGGAGCAAAGCATTAACACTCCGTGAACACATGTGATCCTCACGTCACTACCATCCCCTCCGGTTGTCCCGATTCTTGTCACTTCGGGGCCATTGGTTCCGGACAGCGACATGTGTATACAACTTGCAGGTAAGACCATAAACAATGAATATCATGATGAAACAATAACATGTTCAGATCTGAGATCATGGCACTCGGGCCCTAGTGACAAGCATTAAGCATAACAAGTTGCAACAATATCATCAAAGTACCAATTACGGACACTAGGCACTATGCCCTAACAATCTTATGCTATTACATGACCAATCTCATCCAATCCCTACCATCCCCTTCGGCCTACAGCGGGGGAATTACTCACACATGGATGGGGGAAGCATGGCTGGTTGATGGAGAGGCGTCGGTGGTGATGATGGCGATGATCTCCTCCAATTCACTACAAGAAAAGTTGCCATGGCCGACGAAGTTGAAGTCGCTCCGTGGTTGCTGGTGTACCATGGCCGACGATTTTTGGTCCCTCCGTGGTGCATGTCAAAACTTTTTTTTCTCGTTTTTGAGGCCACCTAGCCCGACGAAAGCGGCCAAAACGTCGCGTATGGTGGCCCGGGACGTGGTGCATCTCGAAATCTCGGGTTCGCCGGCCGAGTCAACGCAAATCCGCACCGCCGAGGGATGTAGGGCCCGGATGGCAGCCTCTCTCGGCATTGTTTTTTTCTCGATCGCGCCATCTCGTTCAACGTTCTCCGATCGAGCCGTTTACGATGCAGGATCATGGGTCCCGCATGTCATCCTCTATGAACCAAAATTCTTACTATTCTTGGATTTTTTTGACCCCCTGATTTCTGGCTACTTCCTTTTTCTTTTGATCCCTTGCCGCCTTGGAAACGTTGAGACCGCTGCCGCTAAATGGGACCCGCATGTCATCCTCTATGTGCAATCAACTTTCTTTTCTTGGAGTTTTTTTTGGCACCTCAAATTTGGTCACTTGCCTTTTTCTTTCGATCCCCTGCCGCCTCTCAAACGGTGATACCGCTGCCGCTAACCTGGGACCCGCATGTCATGCTCTATGTACTATAAAACTTTCTTTTCTTGAATTATTTTTGGCTCCTCATATTTGGTCACTTACCTTTTTCTTTCGATCCCCTCGCCGCCTCTCAAACGGTGATACCGCTGCTGCTAAATGGGACCCGCATGTCATCCTCTATGTACTATAAAACTTTCTTTTCTTGAATTATTTTTGGCTCCTCATATTTTTTCACTTGCCTTTTTCTTTCGATCCCCTGCCGCCACTCAAACGGTGATACCGCTGCTGCTAAATGGGACCCGCATGTCATCCTCTATGTACTATAAAACTTTATTTTCTTGAATTATTTTTGGCTCCTGATATTTTTTCATTTGCCTTTTTCTTTCGATCTCATGCCACGTTTGAAACATTGAGGAACCTGCAGGCTCATGGGACCCGCATGTCATCCTCTATGTACTATAAAAGTTCATTTTCTTGGTTTTTTTTCACCCTCCGATTTTTGGCAATTTCTTTTTTCTTTTGATCCCCTGCCGCCTCTCAAACGGTGATACCGCGGCTGCTAAATGGGACCCGCATGTCATCCTCTATGTACTATAAAACTTTCTTTTCTTGAATTATTTTTGGCTCCTCATATTTGGTCACTTGCCTTTTTCTTTCGATCTCATGCCACGTTTGAAACGTTGAGCAACCTGCTGGCTCATGGGACCCGCATGTCATCCTCTATGTGCTATAAAAGTTTATTTTCTTTATTTTTTTTCACCCTCCGATTTTTGGCTATTTCCTTTTTCTTTTGATCCCCCGCCGCCTTGGAAACGTTGGGTAAG
>NC_061514.1:337446692-337515168 GCF_022539505.1 Lolium rigidum
CATGACGTCGCCAGTCAACGGGCTCCCGGAAACACTTGGGCAACGGTCCGATTTTCCGTGGCGGAAGAGCGCCCAAGCGCGACGGACCGAAAAAATCGTCGTAGGACTTTGCCTCGACGCGGCTTTCCACAACAGAACCCATATCGTCGGGTTAGGCCCATAGGCGACGAAAAATTCCCCTTAGCGGACGATTTTGAGACGTTGTCTATCAGAACTTTTCTTGTAGTGATTCCCCGTCCCGGCGGAGTGCCAGAACGGAGACTTCTGGCTCCCGAGACGGAGTTTCGCGATGTGGCGGCGTTCTGGAGGCTTTCTGGCGACTTCGACTTCTCTCTGTGCGTTTTTAGGTCGAAGGCATTAAGTAGCCCGAAGGAGGGCGTCGGAGGCCGGCCGAGGGGGCCACACCACATGGCCACGCGGGCCCCCCTGGGCCGCGCCGCCCTATGGTGTGGGGCCCTCGGGCCTCCACCTGGCTTGTCCTTCTGGCTCCGCCAATATTCTGTGAAAATAGGGCCTTCTGCATATATTCCGAGGATTTTCCTGAAAGTTGGATTTCTGCACAAAAACGAGACACCGTAGCGGTTCAGCTGAAAACAACGTTAGTCCGTGTTAGTTGCATCCAAAATACACAAATTAGAGGCAAAACAATAGCAAAAGTGTTCGGGAAAGTAGATACGTTTTGGACGTATCAACTCCCCCAAGCTTAGCTTATTGCTTGTCCTCAAGCAATTCAGTTAACAACTGAGCGATAAAAGAACTTTCACGAACACATTTGTTCATATGATGTATATATTCTCATGCTATGGCTAACACTTAGGCAGTTCATAATAAGATGCATGCAAATAAGATCGTCTAACAGCTATGTCAATCATGGAAAGGTACCAACAATTAATAATAAGCATCATGAATCATGTATATAAGCAGGATTGCAATGTTCATAATAGAGTATGATAAAGTGGTATCTCGCTTGCCCGTATTTGATCGGCAAAACATAAATGCCCATGCACCTCTAGAGTTCATAGAAAGACTAGAAGTAGTGATTGTCAAAGATAAAAGCATCAAAGTTATACCACAATCAATCATATTTTGAGACAAGCATATTATACTAAGAATGATAGTTGTGCTCTCAAGATAGTGCTCAAAGAAAGAATGGAGACACAACACAAAAGTAAAAGATTGACCCTTCGCAGAGGGAAGCAGGGATTAACATGCGCTAGACCTTTTCATTTTTAAAATCAGGAGTAAAATTATTTTGAGAGGTGTTTGTTGTTGTCAACGAATGGTAATGGGTACACTAACTACCTCGCCAACCGGACTTTCAAGAGCGGCTCCCATGAAGGACGTTATCTCTACCAGCAAGGTAGATCATCCCTCTTCTCTTTTGTTTACACACGTATTTTAGTTTTATTATGAGTGACACTCCCCCCAACCTTTGCTTACACAAGCCATGGCTAACCGAATCCTCGGGTGCCTTCCATCAATCACATACCATGGAGGAGTGTCTATTTGCAAAATTAAGTTGCTTACTGATGAATCCGAGCAAAACATGTGAAGAGAATTATTGATGAAGTTCGATTAATCGGGGCTGGGAACCCCATTGCCAGCTCTTTTTGCAAAATTATTGGATAAGCGGGTGTGCCACTAGTCCATATGAAAGTCCGTCAAGAGTAAATGACAAGGTTGAAACTTAAACACCACATACTTCCTCATGAGCTATGAAACATTAACACAAATTGAGAAGCATTTTGAAGGTTTTAAAGGTAGCGCATGAGAATTTACTTGGAATGGTTTGAAATGCCATGCATAGGTATTTATGGTGGACACTTTGGAACAACTTGGTTTTCAGGTGTTTGGAAGCACGAGCAGCGTTCCCTCTCAGTACAAGTGAAGGCTAGCAAAAGACTAGGGAGCGACAAATCAAGAGAGCAGTAACTGTCATAATCATGCTTGCGGCAAAATAAATTAACGGAGGCATAAAGGTGATACAAGAACTCTGAAGCGATATAAATCATCAAGGCTTAATTGACTTTTTGTTCAGTCATATGAATGCGTGAGCATGTGCCAAGTCGATATAAATGAATTATTCAGAGGAGGATACCACAATGCCATACTTACTTATGAATAAAACAATGCAAGCAAACATCCATGACATGCTACTCATATTAATAAATTGGAGCTAAACATGAGAGATCATGAACTACTAGACTTTCTCAAATAACATATACCTCACATGAACCAACTAAGCATGCTCACATGGATGAGTATATGTACAAGAATGAAAACAAATAGAGTTCATACCAGCCTCTCACCACAATCCAATTGTCGTAGATCGTCATTATTGCCTTTCACTTGTGTAACTTGGATAATATGAAATGAAAACCACGCTCCAGCCACCGAAGACCATTGAACTCAAGATGATCTTTACAAACCAAAGAAGAACAGCAAATATTTTTGGATTTTTCGAATTGGAAACAAGAACAAAGGAAACAAACAAACAAAGCAAAATCTTTTTGGGTTTTCTTGTAGCAAACTAGCAATAGCAAATAAAGAGAAACAAATGCAAGAAACCAAAACAAACAAATGGTGAAGAGAAACAACAGAAATATTTTTGGTCTTTTTGTGTTTTGGGAAGGAAACAAAGCAAAAACAAGAAATGGCAAACTAGAAAAGTCACATAAACACAAAGCAGCAGAAATTCGTCAAACTTGACAGCAGTACAGTACCCGATTTTTAATAAATTCTTCCACTGCTCAAATCGAAAAGTGTTCAACTAATGAAAGTTAGATAACAACCTGGGGAACATGCACAAAAATTGGCTTCACAAAATACTGTTTTGGCTATTTGTGAGAATTTTTTCGGTAACAGTCTAGAATCTGTTTTCAGGCAGCACTTCCCCAAATATCATCTCCCTCTCATTAGAAAACCACTCAAACAAACTAAACAAGTATATACAAGTATCCAGCAATCATAATATGCAAAGAATGAGTGATGCCGGTATACCTCCCCCCAAGCTTAGGCTTTTGGCCTAAGTGGAGTTCAACCCCAGCGAGGGTCGCTGTTCCTCGCCGGTGGATAATGCATGGCGTAGTCATAGTAAGGTTCCTGTGCAGAAGAAAAGCGTGGAGGCTCCACATGCCCAAAATGTTGATGCGAGGAACTTGCTGCATCGGATGATGAGTCGAGGTGTTCCTCGGCCTCCTCCGTGTTGTCTCTTGCATGATGGCCTCCTCCCTCTATGTGTGCATTCAGTGCACCTTCCGTGACCGACCAATCCTCCCTGGAATCAAGGTTAAATAGAACAGGCGCGAGCAATCTTACTAGTTTTTCGAGTTTTCTTAGTTATTCTCCAAACTTTCTTATAAAATGTCATCTTGTAGAACAGGTTACCCAAATTAGATGAATCAGAAACAAATTCATGTTTAATCATAGAGACTATGTCAAGTTTTTCTATGGGAAGTTGAATATCAAGATGATGAGGTTCTACATTATGCAAAGCTAATAAACGAGAGACGATGAGACCTCCACAAATTCCACCTTTCTCACGGTTAGTAGTAAGTCTATAAGCTATCAATGCCCCCAAATTATAAGTCTTACTACCTTGCAGTGCCGCAGCTAGAAAAGCTACATCTTGGATAGATAGTTTACCACCACTCTTTCTAGCAAGAACGCATTTAGTAATGAAATAAGCAAAGTAGCGGATAGCTGGGAGTTGAATGCTAGTGATTTTACCACCATCCTCTGAGAAACTCCTTCCATGACAAATCATCTCGAAGAGGCTTAAGAGCTCTCGCGGCGATCCCCTTATCTTCTCGCATGATCCCCATTGCGGTACTCTAATTGCTGTACAAAAATCATTGAATGGCAAGTTGACAGCTTTATTATAAATCTTATACTAAACCATGGGGTTAGATCGCGACCAATTGAACTTAAAGTCCTGCACAACAGACATAGTCAATTTTGCGTATTGGCATGGTTCTCCATCAACGAATTCATTCAATCCTGCACGAGAAATTAGACTCTGAACATCTTCCAATATTCCTGCGCTTCTCATGAAATCTGTGCACGGGTAGTAAGAGGGGTATACTCCCTCTTCACGGTTCACTCTCATGACTTGTTGCACCTCCAATTCTTGTTGGTTTAGTTGATATCTATTCCACTCCATTTTCTGAAATTTTTCAACAAACAATATAAAACTTGATTTGGTGACATATAATCAAGGGGAACTACTATAGGAACTTGCTAGAGTACTAATCATGCATCAAAACTAGTTTATACAAATTAGAACAAGCATGCAAGCTCACTAAACATGTTACCTACAGAACGGAGACTTCTGGCTCCCGAGACGGAGTTTCGCGATGTGGCGGCGTTCTGGAGGCTTTCTGGCGACTTCGACTTCTCTCTGTGCGTTTTTAGGTCGAAGGCATTAAGTAGCCCGAAGGAGGGCGTCGGAGGCCGGCCGAGGGGGCCACACCACATGGCCGCGTGGGCCCCCCTGGGCCGCGCCGCCCTATGGTGTGGGGCCCTCGGGCCTCCACCTGACTTGTCCTTCTGGCTCCGCCAATATTCCGGGAAAATAGGGCCTTCGCATAAATTCCGAGGATTTTCCCGAAAGTTGGATTTCACGCACAAAAACGAGACACCAGAGCAGTTCTGCTGAAAACAGCGTTAATCCGTGTTAGTTGCATCCAAAATACACAAATTAGAGGCAAAACAATAGCAAAAGTGTTCGGGAAAGTAGATACGTTTTGGACGTATCAATGCTCACAGACAAGTTTTCAGGGGTTTTGATATAGCAGATAAATAAAATACAAGTAAGTAAAATGCGGGAATAATAATTGCAGCAAGTGGCCCAATCCTTTTTAGCACAAAGGACAAGCCGGTTTGTTTACTTATGATGACCAAACGTTATTGAGGACACACGGGAATTTAGTCTAGTGTTTTCGCTTCATATAGTTGATTAATCTTCATTGTTTTGATAAGGGTTGTGTGGGTGAACCTATGCTAATGCACCACCCTTCCTAGGACTAATACATACTTGTGATTAAACCACTTGCAAGCATCCGCAAATACAAGAAAGTAATTAAGATAAATCTAACCATAGCCTTAAACTCTGAGATCCTGCTATCCCTCATGCATCGATATACCAACGGGGGTTCAGAGTTGTCTGTCACTCCGGCAACCCCACAATTAGCAAACGAATACAAGATGCATTCCCCTAGGCCCATAAAGGTGAAGTATCATGTAGTCGACGTTTACATGACACCACTAGAAGAATAACACCACAACTTAAATATCAAACCATTAAATATTACTCAACATAGTTCACTACTAACATTTAGACTTCACCCATGTCCTCAAGAACTAAACGAACTACTCACAAGACATCATATGGAACATGATCAGAGGTGATATGATGATGAATAACAATCTAAACATAAACCTTGATTCAATGGTTTCACTCAATAGCATCAATAACAAGGAGTAATCAACACCTAGGAGAGTTTCCCCTATGAAATAATCAAGATTCAACCCTAGATGTTATAGCGGAGACGAGGTGCAGCGGTGGAGATGACGGTGTCGGTGGTGGAGATGATGATGATGATCCCAATGAAGTCCAGCTCGATGACGGTGATGATGGCGACGATTTCCCCCTCCGGGAGGTAATTTCCCCGGTAGATTTCAGCCTGCCGGAGAGCTCTTTTCTCTCTGGTGTTTTCCGCCCCGTGGAGGCGGCTATGACTCTCCTGGATGATCTGTTGCACCTTAGGGTTTCGGGAGATGAAGTACGCGAAAGGGCGATGGCCGAGGGAGTCGTGGGCCCCCTCCCCACATGGCGGCGCGCCAGCCCTGGTGGTCGCGCCGGCCTATGGGGAGGGCCCATGGCGGCCCTCCTCGGCCTCCCCTTTTGGCTGGCTCCGTCATCTAGAAAAATAGGAGCTTCGATATATTTTCTGTCAATTGTTGATCTTCAGAAATATTGTATCCTGACGGTGCTTTTTTCAGCAGAATCCTGACTCCGGTGAGTAATTCTCCAATAATCATGAAACATGCAAAATAGGTGAAATAACATAAGTATCATCTCTAAATATGAAATATATCAATGAATAACAATAAATTATGATATAAAATAGTGATGCAAAATGGACGTATCAACTCCCCCCAAGCTTAGACCTCGCTTGTCCCCAAGCGAAACTGAACTCAGTAAACAAGACCACATGTTTATGGAGTGAAGAGTTGATAAATAAAATACGAACAAGAAGCATCACATTTATTAATTCACACAAGACATTCTAGTAAACAACTTCCTCATATAACTCAACTTGAAACAAGTAAAGGGAAATCACAAATAAAGGTGCATAGGAAATCATAATTGGTGATGGCAAACTTCGTTCTTGGTCAAAGAACAATTAACAGGTTGTACTTATCTTTCGAGCAGAGCCTTTATATTTGAGCTTATATGGCAGATCTTACATGCTCAGTCATAACAATCTCCTCATAATCATTGATAACCTTCAAAGTCATATTAATTCAGATAAAATTTGTACTAAACAAGGAAGAATAAAAGACATGATTAATAGATCACAATATAAATGGTTGGATCACAACAACTCAATTGCTTGCTTGAGATCGAGGGAAATAGGTTTACTGACTCAACATAAAAGTAAAAGATAGGCCCTTCGCGGAGGGAAGCAGGGATTAAATCATGTGCTAGAGCTTTTTAAGTTTTGAAATCATATAGAGGGCATAAAATAGAGTTTTGAGAGGTGTTTGTTGTTGTCAACGAATGGTAGTGGGCACTCTAACCCCCTTGCCAAACAGACTTTCAAAGAGCGGCTCCCATGAAGGACGTTATCTCTACCAGTAAGTGATACGTCTCCAACGTATCGATAATTTCTTATGTTCCATGCCACATTATTGATGTTATCTACATGTTTTATGCACACTTTATGTCATATTCGTGCATTTTCTGGAACTAACCTATTAACAAGATGCTGAAGTGCCAGTTCCTGTTTTCTGCTGTTTTTGGTTTCAGAAATCCTAGTAACGAAATATTCTCGGAATCGGACGAAATCAACGCCCAAGTTCCTATTTTCACCGAAAGCATCCAGAACACCCGGGAAGGATCAGAGAAGGGGGACAGGGCCACCAAACCACACCCCGGCGCGGCCAGGGGGGCCGCGCCCCCTATAGTGTGGGCCCCCCCAGAAGCCCTCCTGCGCCGCCTCTTCGCCTATATAAAGCCTCCGTCGCGAAAACCCTGATACGTTCGACGAAACCCACAGAAACCTTCCAGAGCCGCCGCCATCGCGAAGCCAAGATCCGGGGGACAGGAGTCTCGTTCCGGCACGCCGCCGGGACGGGGAAGTGCCCCCGGAAGGCTTCTCCATCGACACCGCTGCCGTCTTCACCGCCATCTTCACCGCCATCGCTGCCTCCATGATGAGGAGGGAGTAATCCACCCCCGAGGCTGAGGGCTTCGCTGTAGCTATGTGGTTCATCTCTCTCCCATGTACCTCAATACAATAATCTCATGAGCTGCTTTACATGATTGAGATTCATATGAGTTTTGTATCACAATTCATCTATGTGCTACTCTAGTGATGTTATTAAAGTATTCTATTCCTCCTGCATTGGTGTAAAGGTGACTAGTGTGTGCACCATGTGGTTCTTGTCGTAGGCTATGATCATGATCTCTTGTAGATTGTGGAGTTAATTATCATTATGATGGTATTGATGTGATCCATTTGGTTATGTTGATCTATCTTACACTATAAGGTTACTAAAATATGAACATTAATTGTGGAGCTTGTTAACTCCGGCATTGAGGGTTCGTGTAATCCTACGCAATGTGTTCATCATCCAACAAAAGTGTAGAGTATGCATTTATCTATTCTGTTATGTGATCAATGTTGAGAGTGTCCACTAGTGAAAGTGTAATCCCTAGGCCTTGTTCCTAAATACTGCTATCGCTGCTTGTTTACTGTTTTACTGCGTTACTATTGCTGCAATACTACCAACATCAACTACACGCCAGCAAGCTATTTTCTGGCACCGTTGCTACTGCTCATATATATTCATACCACCTGTATTTCACTATCTCTTCGCCGAACTAGTGCACCTATTAGGTGTGTTGGGGACACAAGAGACTTCTTGCTTTGTGGTTGCGGGGTTGCATAAGAGGGATATCTTTGACCTCTTCCTCCCCGAGTTCGATAAACCTTGGGTGATCCACTTAAGGGAAAACTTGCTGCTGTTCTACAAACCTCTGCTCTTGGAGGCCCAACACTGTCTACAGGAAAGGAGGGGGAAAGTAGACATCAAGCTATTTTCTGGCGCCGTTGCCGGGGAGGAAAGGTAAAAGGTACTCACACTCCGGATCTCGGCTACTAAGCTATTCTCCGGCGCCGTAAGTACTCGAAGATATTTCCTTTAGATCCTGCAATTGCAACTTTTTGTTTCTTGTTTACACTAGTTTGGCATAATGGACAAGAATGATCTTCTTATTCTATTTCCTGATTTAAAACATGGATTGTTTGATGCGAAAATTAAAAAACCTATGGAATCTTATTTGCATGCTTGGTAGTAATATTAGTATGAACGCTTTGAACACCATTGTTGATAATGATATAGAAAGTTCTAAGCTTGGGGAAGCTGGTTTTCATGATCTTTTTAGTCCCCCAAGCATTGAGGAGAAAATTTTCTTTGATGATACTTTGCCTCCTATTTATGATGATTATAATGATATTGGTCTTTTAGTGCCACCTACTATGGAGAGTAATTTTTATGATGATAATACTATGCCTCCTACACTTGATGAGAATAATAATGATAGCTACTTTGTTGAATTTGCTCCCACTATTACTAATAAAATTGATTATGCTTATGTGGGTAGTAATAATTTTATGCATGAGACTCATGATAAGAATGCTTTATGTGATGGTTATATTGTTGAGTTTGCTCATGTTGCTACTGAAAGTTATTATGAGAGAGGAAAATATGGTTGTAGAAATTTTCATGTTACTAAAATGCCTCTCTATGTGCTGAAATTTTTGAAGCTACACTTGTTTTATCTTCCTATGCTTGTTACTTTGCTCTTCATGAACTTGTTTATTTACAAGATTCCTTTGCATAGGAAGCATGTTAGACTTAAATGTGTTTTGAATTTGCCTCTTGATGCTCTCTTTTGCTTCAAATACTATTTCTTGCGAGTGCATCATTAAAGCTGCTGAGCCCATCTTAATGGCTATAAAGAAAAGAACTTTTTTGGAGATAACCCATGTGTTATTTTGCTACAGTACTTTGTTTTATATTTGTGTCTTGGAAGTTGTTTACTACTGTAGCAACCTCTCCTTATCAAGTTTTGTGTTTTGTTGTGCCAAGTAAAGTCGTTGATAGAAAAGTTCATACTAGATTTGGATTACTGCGCAGAAACAGATTTCTTTGCTGTCACGAATCTGGGCAAAATTCTCTGTAGGTAACTCAGAAAATTATGCCAATTTACGTGAGTGATCCTCAGATATGTACGCAACTTTCATTCAATTTGAGCATTTTCATTTGAGCAAGTCTGGTGCCCTTTTAAAATTCGTCTTTACGGATCTGTTCTGTTTTGACAGATTCTGCCTTTTATTTCGCATTGCTTCTTTCGCTGTGTTGGGTGGATTTCTTTGTTCCATTACCTTCCAGTAGCTTTGAGCAATGTCCAGAAGTGTTAAGAATGATTGTGTCACCTCTGAACATGTGAGTTTTTGATTATGCACTAACCC
Source organism: Lolium rigidum (assembly GCF_022539505.1). Taxonomy (NCBI): domain Eukaryota; kingdom Viridiplantae; phylum Streptophyta; class Magnoliopsida; order Poales; family Poaceae; genus Lolium; species Lolium rigidum. The sequence continues at coordinate 337,456,457 of NC_061514.1, forward strand.
TCTAATGAGTTTGTTTCGAGTTTGGTGTGGAGGAAGTTTTCAAGGGTCAAGTGAGGAGGATAATACAATGTGATCAAGAAGAGTGAAAAGTCTAAGCTTGGGGATGCCCCGGTGGTTCATCCCTGCATATTTCAAGAAGACTCAAGCATCTAAGCTTGGGATGCCCAAGGCATCCCCTTCTTCATCGACAACATTATCAGGTTCCTCCCCTGAAACTATATTTTTATTCCATCACATCTTATGTGCTTTGCTTGGAGCGTCTGTTTGGCTTTGTTTTTGTTTTGTTTGAATAAAATGGATCCTAGCATTCATTGTGTGGGAGAGAGACACGCTCCGCTGTTGCATATGGACAAATATGTCATTAGGCTTTACTCATAGTATTCATGGCGAAGTTTCTTCTTCGTTAAATTGTTATATGGTTGGAATTGGAAAACGATACATGTAGTAATTTGCTATAATGTCTTGGGTAATGTGATACTTCGCAATTGTTGTGCTCATGTTTAAGCTCTTGCATCATATGCTTTGCACTTATTAATGAAGAAATACATAGAGCATGCTAAAATTTGGTTTGCATATTTGGTCTCTCTAAAGTCTAGATAATTTCTAGTATTGAGTTTGAACAACAAGGAAGACGGTGTAGAGTCTTATAATGTTTTCAATATGTCTTTTATGTAAGTTTTGCTGCACCGCTTCATCCTTGTGTTTGTTTCAAATAGCCTTGCTAGCCTAAACCTTGTATCGAGAGGGAATACTTCTCTTGCATCCAAAATACTTGAGCCAACCACTATGCCATTTGTGTCCACCATACCTACCTACTACATGGTATTTCTCCGCCATTCCAAAAGTAAATTGCTTGAGTGCTACCTTTAAATTTCTATCCTCTACCTTTACAATATATAGCTCATGGGACAAATAGCCTAAAAACTATTGTGGTATGAATATGTACTTATGCACTTTATCTCTTATTAAGTTGCTTGTTGTGCGATAACCATGTTCCTGGGGACGCCATCAACTACTCTTTGTTGAATATTATGTGAGTTGCTATGCATGTTCGTCTTGTCTGAAGTAAGGGAGATTTACCACTAAAATGGTTAGAGCATTGCATATTGTTAGAGAAGAACATTGGGCCGCTAACTAAAGCCATGATCCATGGTGGAAGTTTCAGTTTTGGACAAATATCCTCAATCTCATATGAGAAAATTAATAATTGTTGAATGCTTATGCATAAAAGAGGAGTCCATTATCTCGTTGTCTATGTTGTCCCGGTATGGATGTCTAAGTTGAGAATAATCAATAGCGAGAAATCCGATGCGAGCTTTCTCCTTAGACCTTTGTACAGGCGGCATAGAGGTACCCCTTTGAGACACTTGGTTAAAACATGTGCATTGCGATGATAATCCAGGTAATCCGAGCTAATTAGGACAAGGTGCGGGCACTAATAGTATACTATGCATGAGGCTTGCAACTTGTAGGATATAATTTACATAACACATATGCTTTATTACGACCGTTGACAAAATTGTTTCTTGTTTTCAAAATCAAAGCTCTAGCACAAATATAGCAATCAATGCTTCCCTTCGCGAAGGGCCTTTCTTTTACTTTTATGTTGAGTCAGTTCACCTATTTATCTCCATCCCAAGAAGCAAACACTTGTGTGAACTGTGCATTGATTCCTACATACTTGCATATTGCACTTGTTATATTACTTTGCATTGACAATATCCATGAGATATACATGTTACAAGTTGAAAGCAACCGCTGAAACTTAATCTTCCTTTGTGTTGCTTCAATACCTCTACTATGAATTATTGCTTTATGAGTTAACTCTTATGCAAGACTTATTGATGCTTGTCTTGAAGTTCTATTCATGAAAAGTCTTTGCTATATGATTCACTTGTTTATTTATGTCATATACATTGTTTTGATCGCTGCATTCACTACATATGCTTTACAAATAGTATGATCAAGGTTATGATGGCATGTCACTCCAGAAATTATCTTTGTTATCGTTTTACCTGCTCGGGACGAGCAGAACTAAGCTTGGGGATGCTGATACGTCTCCAACGTATCGATAATTTCTTATGTTCCCTGCCACATTATTGATGTTATCTACATGTTTTATGCACACTTTATGTCATATTCGTGCATTTTCTGGAACTAACCTATTAACAAGATGCCGAAGTGTCACTTCCTGTTTTCTGCTGTTTTTGGTTTCAGAAATCCTAGTAACGAAATATTCTCGGAATCGGACGAAATCAACGCCCAAGTTCCTATTTTCACCGAAAGCATCCAGAACACCCGGGAAGGATCAGAGAAGGGGGACAGGGCCACCAAACAACACCCCGGCGCGGCCAGGGGGGGCCGCGCCCCCCTATAGTGTGGGCCCCCCAGAAGCCCTCCTGCGCCGCCTCTTCGCCTATATAAAGCCTCCGTCGCGAAAACCCTGATACGTTCGACGAAACCCACAGAAACCTTCCAGAGCCGCCGCCATCGCGAAGCCAAGATCTGGGGGACAGGAGTCTCTGTTCCGGCACGCCGCCGGGACGGGGAAGTGCCCCCGGAAGGCTTCTCCATCGACACCGCTGCCGTCTTCACCGCCATCTTCACCGCCATCGCTGCCTCCATGATGAGGAGGGAGTAATCCACCCCCGAGGCTGAGGGCTTCGCTATAGCTATGTGGTTCATCTCTCTCCCATGTACCTCAATACAATAATCTCATGAGCTGCTTTACATGATTGAGATTCATATGAGTTTTGTATCACAATTCATCTATGTGCTACTCTAGTGATGTTATTAAAGTATTCTATTCCTCCTGCATTGGTGTAAAGGTGACTAGTGTGTGCACCATGTGGTTCTTGTCGTAGGCTATGATCATTATCTCTTGTAGATTGTGGAGTTAATTATCATTATGATGGTATTGATGTGATCTATTTGGTTATGTTGATCTATCTTACACTATAAGGTTACTAAAATATGAACATTAATTGTGGAGCTTGTTAACTCCGGCATTGAGGGTTCGTGTAATCCTACGCAATGTGTTCATCATCCAACAAAAGTGTAGAGTATGCATTTATCTATTCTGTTATGTGATCAATGTTGAGAGTGTCCACTAGTGAAAGTGTAATCCCTAGGCCTTGTTCCTAAATATTGCTATCGCTGCTTGTTTACTGTTTTACTGCGTTACTATTGCTGCAATACTACCACCATCAACTACACGCCAGCAAGCTATTTTCTGGCACCGTTGCTACTGCTCATATATATTCATACCACCTGTATTTCACTATCTCTTCGCCGAACTAGTGCACCTATTAGGTGTGTTGGGGACACAAGAGACTTCTTGCTTTGTGGTTGCAGGGTTGCATAAGAGGGATATCTTTGACCTCTTCCTCCCTGAGTTCGATAAACCTTGGGTGATCCACTTAAGGGAAAACTTGCTGCTGTTCTACAAACCTCTGCTCTTGGAGGCCCAACACTGTCTACAGGAAAGGAGGGGGAAAGTAGACATCAGTAAGGTAGATCATCACTCTTCTCTTTTGTTTACACATGTACTTTAGTTTTATTTATGGATGACACTCCTCCCAACCTGCAACCATCTTATATGATAACTTCCCTACTCATGATATGACACTACTTGACAGTAAAAAGGTAAAAGATAGTGATGATGTGATACCAGGCACTCCCCCAAGCTTGGAACAAACCAAGGGGGCGCCAATACCAATGATGAATTGCTCCTTCGGTGGTGATGGTGAATTCTTGATAAGCTTCTTAACAAGCTCCTTTAGCTCATCAATCTCGTAAGTGAGGTTGCGGATCAGCTCCGAGTTGTGCTTGACGCGGTTAAGAAGTATGTCAGACGGTGAGTCCCAACTCTTAGAGTTGTTTCCCCACTCCCCAGCTTCGGGTTTCATCCTTCCTGCAGTGTTAGAACGATCCATATCCCAACTACTAGGCAATACTGCTTTGGGAATCCTTTCAATTTGACTATTATGAATTAGAGTGTGGAAAGGGTTATCGATGCCTGGAGGAGATGTCCTTGGAGCTAGGAAGCGACGTGGGACTTTTCCTCCGGTGCTAATTCGTGCGCTTCTTTTGGGGTTGAACGGATTTTCCACCACCCCGATGCTTGCGACGGTGGCGCGTGGGTATACCCGCGGGTCTTCCTCCACTTCTCCTTCATCTTCACTCTCGACTTCTTCTTTTAACTCGGGATCTTGAATATCTTCCTCCAAAGGCCCCTTGCTCTTGTTGTTGGAGACCATGATGCTTCTAGATCAAAAACAGATCCTGCCAGAAAACAGCTCGAAACGAAACACGACGAGAAGACGATATACGGACCTCGGGGGATCCGGGGGATTATATAGAAAAAAATTTCACGACAAAAGGAAAGTACCAGATCGAACTCGAGTGGGAGAGGGACTCCGAGGAGCCATCCCCATATGGCGGCGCGGCCAGGGTGGGGCCCGCGCCACCACGTGGGGACGCGCCCTCGTGCGTCTCCTCCGCTCCGATTCGAACTCGTAATTTTTCATATTTTCTAAAAGCAGCAATAACATTGTTCAGAAAGTTAAACGCGAACTTTTTATTACCAAAACTGTTACCTACTCGAAGTCGAACTCTGTAGAACTATCAATTTGATCTTTGACAAAAGTTTCCGGAGTCACCACTCGAATAACATCAACATCTTCATTATAAGAATCTCCAGAGATATAATGATTGAGTCTTTGTCCATTCACCACTTGTGTGGCATCACCTTTCAGAGAACCAATTTTTATTGCCCCTGAACGATACACCTCCACAATGACATATGGTCCTTCCCATTTTGAGAGTAATTTCCCTACGAAAAATCTGAGACGAGACCGATACAATAGGACTTTATCTCCAACATTAAATTCTCTTTTAATAATTCTTCTGTCATGACATTTCTTAACTTTCTCCATAAAAAATTTAGCATTTTCATAAGCTTCACTTCTCCACTCATCTAAAGAACTCAATTGTAGCAACCTTTTCTTACCAGCAAGTTTAAAATCTTTATTAAGTTCTCTTACAGCCCAATAAGCTTTGTGCTCTAGTTCTAAAGGTAAATGACAAGCTTTTCCATAAACCATTTTATAAGGAGACATACCCATAGGATTTTTATAAGCAGTTCTATAGGCCCACAATGCTTCCGTCAACTTACTAGCCCAATTTTTCCTAGATTTATTAACAGCCTTTTGCAAGATAGATTTAATTTCCCTATTTGATAATTCTACTTTCCCACTAGTTTGAGGATGATAAGATGAAGCAATTCTATGATTAATACCATATTTAGCAAGAGTTTTTCTAAAACCACCATGAATAAAATGAGAACCTCCATTAGTCATAAGATATCTAGGTACTCCAAACCTAGGAAAAATAACATCTAAAAGCATTTTTAAAGAGGTCTCACCATCAGCACTATTTGTGGGTATGGCTTCCACCCATTTAGTAACATAATCAACATCGACAAGTATATGAGTGTTACCTTCTGAAGAAGGGAAAGGACCCATGAAGTCAAATCCCCAACAATCAAATGGTTCAATAACAAGAGTATAATTGATAGGCATTTCATTGCGTCTAGAGATATTACCAACTCTTTGACATTCATCACAAGATAAAATAAACTTTCTTGCATCTTTAAAGAGAGTTGGCCAATAAAAACCTGACTGTAGAACCTTTTGTGCGGTTCTATCTCCGGCGTGATGTCCTCCATAAACACTACCATGACACTTGCTCAATATCTCTTGTTGTTCATATTCGGGGACACATCTTCGCATAATACCATCCACTCATTCTTTATATAAGTGTGGGTCATCCCAAAAATAATTCCTCAAGTCATAAAAGAATTTCCTCCTTTGTTGAGCTGAAAAGGTTGGAGGCAAGTACTTGAAAACAATAAAGTTAGCATAATCAGCATACCAAGGACTATCTTGCAAGCTCACCTTTATTACATCCAATTGTTCATTTGGAAAACTATCATTAACAGGAACAAGATCATAAACAATATTTTCCAATCTAGACAAATTATCAGCAACAGGATTATCAGCACCTTTCCTATCTACAATATGTAAATCAAATTCTTGCAAAAGAAGCACCCATCTAATAAGCCTTGGCTTAGTATCTTTCTTTTTCATAAGGTACCTAACTGCAGCATGATCAGTATGAATTGTGACTTTTGAATCAACAATATAAGGTCTAAACTTGTCACAAGCAAAAACTACAACTAATAATTCTTTTTCAGTTGTAGCATAATTTCTTTGAGCAGCATCAAGAGTTTTACTAGCATAATGAATAACATTCAATTTTTTATCTACTCACTGTCCAAGAATAGCACCAACAACAAAATCACTAGCATCACACATAATTTCAAAAGGTAAATTCCAATCAGGAGGTTCAACTACGGGAGCAGTTGTTAAGGATTTCTTTAGAGTTTCAAAAGCTTCCTTACAATCATCATCAAAAACAAAAGGTACATCTTTTTGAAGAAGATTAGTAAGAGGCTTTGAAATTTTAGAGAAATCTTTAATAAATCTCCTATAAAAACCAGCATGACCAAGAATACTACGAATACCTTTAACATCCCTAGGATAGGGCATCTTCTCAATTGCTTCGACTTTAGCTCTATCAACTTCAATACCTCTCTCAGAAATTTTATGTCCCAATACAATTCCTTCATTAACCATAAAGTGACATTTCTCCCAATTGAGAACAAGGTTAGTTTCTTCACATCTCTGCATAACTTTATCAAGGTTTCGCAAACAATTATCAAAAGAATTCCCGTAGACAGAAAAGTCATCCATGAATACCTCTACAATCTTTTCACAAAAGCCATGAAAAATAGCAGACATGCATCTTTGAAAAGTAGCGGGAGCATTACATAAACCAAAAGGCATACGCCTATAAGCATAAGTTCCATAGGGACAAGTGAAAGTGGTTTTCTCTTGATCTTTAGCTCTAACAGCAATTTGTGAAAACCCAGAATAACCATCAAGAAAGCAGAAATGAGTATTTTTAGACAATCTTTCTAGCATTTGATCAATAAAGGGTAAAGGGTAATGATCTTTCTTAGTGACTTTATGAACCTTTTGAAAATCAATGCACATTCTATACCCTACAACTACTCTTTGAGGGATGAGCTCATCATTATCATTAGGTACAACAGTTATTCCTCCTTTCTTAGGAACACAATGCACAGGACTGACCCATCTGCTATCAGCAATAGGATATATAATACCAGCTTCAAGAAGTTTTAATACCTCATTCCTTACCACATCCTTCATTTAAGGAATTAGACGATGCTGATGTTCAACAACAGGCTTTGCATCATCTTCCATGTTGATGGCATGTTGGCAAATAGAGGGAGAAATCCCCTTCAAGTCATCAAGAGTGTAGCTAATAGCTCCTCGGTGTTTATTCAATATTTCCAATAATCTTTCTTCCTCAAAATCTGAAAGCTTAGCACTAATAATAACAAGATATGTTTTCTTATCATCAATATAAGCATACTTAAGATTATCAGGCAATGGTTTCAAATCAAAAACAGGATCTTCCTTTGGCGGCGGTGTTGTACCTAGATCTTCAACCGGTAAGTCATGTTTAAGAATAGGTTGACGAAGGAAAATTTCATCAAGCTCATTCCTTTCTTCCCTAAAGACTTCACTCTCATGATCCTCCAAATGTTGCTGCATAGGATTATTAGGAGCAAGAGCAATAGATGCAAGTTGTTCAACTCTAAAATCATCATTAGGCAATTCAGTTTCATAAGGAACTTTGGCAAATTTAGAGAAATTAAACTCATAAGGTTCACCAGCAAATTTAGTCACAATTTTCTCTTTCTTGCAATCTATAATAGCTCCACAAGTATTTAGAAAAGGTCTACCAAAAATGATAGGACAAGTCTTACTAACAGCAGAACCAAGTACCAAAAAGTTAGCAGGATATTTAATCTTACCACATAGAACTTCCACATCTCGAACAATACCAATAGGAGAGATAGTTTCTCTATTAGCTAGCCGAATAACCACATCAATATCTTCAAGTTCACAAGAACCAATTTCATGCATGATTTACCTGTAAAGCTCATAAGGAATGGCACTAGTACTTGCACCGATATCGCATAAACCATAATAACAATGATCACCAATTCTAACAGAGAGCATAGGAACACTGACTTTCCTAGACTTACTAGGATGTGAAACAATATTAGAAGCATCTTCACAGAAAATGATGTGACCATCTTCTACATTTTCAGTCACAAGGTCTTTAACTATTGCAACAGCAGGTTCAACATTTATTTGTTCCTCAGGTTCTATAGGTTTCTTTGCACTTTTATTAACCGCACTAGTTATAACAGAATACTCCTTCATTTTAGAAGGAAAAGGAATTTTTCAATATAAGCTTCAGGAAGAATGTGATCAACAGTTTTAACTTCAATGCATTTACCTATAGGTGAATCAGTTTTATCTTTGTAGGGTTCATGATACTTATTAAAATTCTTCCTAGGAAATTCAAAATGAGAGGCAAAAGCTTTATAAAAATTTGCAACAACTTGAGAGTCAAGACCATAAGTAGCTGATACGCGTACAGCACGCGACCGTTGGGAACCCCAAGAGGAAGGTGTGATGCGTACAGCGGCAAGTTTTCCCTCAGTAAGAAACCAAGGTTTATCGAACCAGTAGGGGCCAAGAAGCACGTCGAAGGTTGATGGCGGCGGAGTGTAGTGCGGCGCAACACCAGGGATTCCGGCGCCAACGTGGAACCTGCACAACACAACCAAAGTACTTTGCCCCAACGTAACAGTGAGGTTGTCAATCTCACCGGCTTGCTGTAATAAAGGATTAGATGTATAGTGTGGATGATGATTGTTTGCAGGAAACAGTAGAACAAGTATTGCAGTAGATTGTATTCGATTAAAAGAATGGACTGGGGTCCACAGTTCACTAGAGGTGTCTCTCCCATAAGATAAATAACATGTTGGGTGAACAAATTACAGTTGGGCAATTGACAAATAGAGAGGGCATGACCATGCACATACATGATATGATGAGTATAGTGAGATTTAATTGGGCATTACGACAAAGTACATAGACCACTATCCGAGCATGCATCTATGCCTAAAAAGTCCACCTTCGGGTTATCATCCGAACCCCTTCCGGTATTAAGTTGCAAACAACGAGACAATTGCATTAAGTATGGTGCGTAATGTAATCAACAACTACATCCTCGGACATAGCATCGATGTTTTATCCCTAGTGGCAACAGCACATCCACAACCTTAGAACTTTCTGTCACTGTCCCAGATTTAATGGAGGCATGAACCCACTATCGAGCATAAATACTCCCTCTTGGAGTTACTAGCAAAACCTTGGCCAGAGCCTCTACTAACAACGGAGAGCATGCAAGATCATAAACAGCACATAGATATAAATTGATAATCAACATAACATAGTATTCTCTATCCATCGGATCCCAACAAACACAACATATAGCATTATAGATAGATGATCTTGATCATGTTAGGCAGCTCACAAGACCCGACAATGAAGCATAATTAGGAGGAGACGACCATCTAGCTACTGCTATGGACCCATAGTCCAGGGGTGAACTACTCACTCATCACTCCGGAGGCGACCATGGCGGTGAAGGGTCCTCCGGGAGATGATTCCCCTCTCCGGCAGGGTGCCGGAGGCGATCTCCTGAATCCCCCGAGATGGGATTGGCGGCGGCGTCTCTGGAAGGTTTTCCGTATCGTGGCTCTCGGTACTGGGGGTTTCGCGACGAAGGCTATAAGTAGGCGGAGGAGATAGGTCAGGGGGGCGCACGAGGGCCCCACACAACATCCAAATTCCATGTAGTAGGTAGGTATGGTGGACACAAATGGCATAGTGGTTGGCTCAAGGATTTTGGATGCATGAGAAGCATTCCCTCTCGATACAAGGTTTTAGGCTAGCAAGGTTATTTGAAACAAACACAAGGATGAACCGGTGCAGCGAAACTCACATAAAAGACATATTGTAAACATTATAAGACTCTACACCGTCTTCCTTGTTGTTCAATCCTTACTATAAATTATCTAGACCTTAGAGAGACCAATTATGCAAACCAAATTTTAGCAAGCTCTATGTATTTCTTCATTAATAGGTGCAAAGTATATGATGCAAGAGCTTAAACATGAGCACAACAATTGCCAAGTATCAAGTTATCCAAGACATTTTACCAATTACTACATGTAGCATTTCCCGTTTCCAACCATATAACAATTTAACGAAGAAGATTCAACCTTCGCCATGAATATTATGAGTAAAGCCTAAGGACATATTTGTCCATATGCAACGAGTGGAGCGTGTCTCTCTCCCACACAATGAATGCTAGGATCCATTTTATTCAAACAAAACAAAAAACAAAAACAAACCGACGCTCCAAGCAAAGTACATAAGATGTGATGGAATAAAAATATAGTTTCACTAGAGGAACCTGATAATGTTGTCGATGAAGAAGGGGATGCCTTGGGCATCCCCAAGCTTAGACGCTTGAGTCTTCTTAAAATATGCAGGGGTGAACCACCGGGGCATCCCCAAGCTTAGAGCTTTCACTCTCCTTGATCATATTGTATCATCTCCCTCTCTTGATCCTTGAAAACTTCCTTCACACCAAACTCAAAACAACTCATTAGAGGGTTAGTGCACAATCAAAATTTACATGTTCAGAGGTGACATAATCATTCTTAACACTTCTGGACATTGCACAAAGCTACTGAAAGTCAATGGAATCAAAAAATCCATCAAGCATAACAAAACATGCAATGCGAAATAAAAGGCAGAATCTATCAAAACAGAACAGTCCGTAAAGACGAATTTTATTGAGGCACCAGACTTGCTCAAATGAAAATGCTCAAATTGAATGAAAGTTGCGTGCATATCTGAGGATCACTCACGTAAATTGGCATAATTTTATGAGTTACCTACAGAGAATTCTGCCCAAATTCGTGATAGCAAAAAAATCTGTTTCTGCGCAGTAATCCAAATCTAGTATGAACCTTACTATCAACGACTTTACTTGGCACAACAATGCAACAAAATAAGATAAGGAGAGTTTGCTACAGTATTAACAACTTCCAAGACTCAAATATAAAATAAAGGTGCAGTAGTAAAAACATGGGTTGTCTCCCATAAGCGCTTTTCTTTAACGCCTTTCAGCTAGGCGCAGAAAGTGTATATCAAGTGTTATCAAGAGGTGGTGTATCAACATTACCTTGGGCTTTACCCTTACCTTTCTTGTTCTTTTTCTTACTCTTTGATTTAGGGAATACATGTCTACCCCCCGGTGTAGAGGTGAATTTTAGGGTGCCTTCTCCCACATCTATGACTGCTCCCAATAGTTTCAGCAGGGATCTTTCGAGTGTGATTTGTCCTGTTCCTACACATTCAATAACAAGATAATCAATGGATATTGTTCTTCCAAGAATGGTTGTATGCACACCCGCAGCTATTCCCTTGGGAATTACAACAGAGTTATCAATAAGAGTTATTCCTTCTCCCCCTTCAACGAATCCCCAAAGTGTCAAAGATTCATGAATACTCTTAGGCATAAGGCAAAATTCAGACATAATATCACAATTGGCATGAAGAGTTTGATCACCGATAACAACTTTAATAGTAGGATCCCATAATGAAGGTTCAGAGTTCACTAAAACTTGATCAAGACGGTTACGAACATATCTATAATTTTCATTCAAGCGAGATGCACTTGTCTCAAGAGTGTTTAATCTATTATAAATGCTAATAAGGGCTGAATCAAAGTTATTAGCTGAATCATGTGATGCAACCAACTTCTTTATGGCATTAAAAGCTTGATCCCCATTGCAATGAAGGAAATCTCCTCCCACTACAGCATCCAAGGCATATCTATAGCGAATCATAAGACCAAAATAAAAGTTACTAAGGAGCAAACTTAGAGTCATTTGAGGTTCAGCTTTACGATAAGAAGTAAAAATTCTGGACCAAGCATCTTTGAAACTCTCCTCATCCCCTTGTTGCTTAAACGAACGAACTTCAACTTCAGGATTACTCATTTTAGCACTAGTAAATAAAGCAAACTAGATAAAGTAAATGCAAGTAACTAATTTTTTTGTGTTTTTAATATAGAGAACAAGATAGTAAATAAAGTAAAGCTAGCAACTAGTTTTTTTGTGTTTTGATATAATGCAGCAAACAAAATAGTAAATAAAATAAAGCAAGACAAAAACAAAGTAAAGAGATTGGATGTGGAGACTCCCCTTGCAGCGTGTCTTGATCTCCCCGGCAACGGCGCCAGAAAATCTGCTGGCGTGTAGTTGACGTGGGAGTTAGAGATCTTTGTGGTGTAACTTTTCTTCAGATCCCCGGCAACGGCGCCAGAAAATCTGCTTGATACGCGTACAGCACGTGACCGTTGGGAACCCCAAGAGGAAGGTGTGATGCGTACAGCGACAAGTTTTCCGTCAGTAAGAAACCAAAGGTTTATCGAACCAGTAGGAGCCAAGAAGCACGTCGAAGGTTGATGGCGGCGGAGTGTAGTGCGGCGCAACACCAGGGATTCCGGCGCCAACGTGGAACCTGCACAACACAACCAAAGTACTTTGCCCCAACGTAACAGTGAGGTTGTCAATCTCACCGGCTTGCTGTAACAAAGGATTAGATGTATAGTGTGGATGATGATTGTTTGCAGGAAACAGTAGAACACGTATTGAAGTAGATTATATTCGATTAAAAGAATGGACCGGGGTCCATAGTTCACTAGAGGTGTCTCTCCCATAAGATAAATAGCATGTTGGGTGAACAAATTACAGTTGGGCAATTGACAAATAGAGAGGGCATGACCATGCACATACATGATATGATGAGTATAGTGAGATTTAATTGGGCATTACGACAAAGTACATAGACCTCTATCCAGCATGCATCTATGCCTAAAAAGTCCACCTTCAGGTTATCATCCGAACCCCTTCCAGTATTAAGTTGCAAACAACAAACAATTGCATTAAGTATGGTGCGTAATGTAATCAACAACTACATCCTCGGACATAGCATCGATGTTTTATCCCTAGTGGCAACAGCACATCCACAACCTTAGAACTTTCACGTCACCGTCCCGAGATTTAATGGAGGCATGAACCCACTATCGAGCATAAATACTCCCTCTTGGAGTTACTAGCAAAAACTTGGCCAGAGCCTCTACTAACAACGGAGAGCATGCAAGATCATAAACAGCACATAGATATAAATTGATAATCAACATAACATAGTATTCTCTATCCATCGGATCCCAACAAACACAACATATAGCATTACAGATAGATGATCTTGATCATGTTAGGCAGCTCACAAGACCCGACAATGAAGCATAATTAGGAGGAGACGACCATCTAGCTACTGCTATGGACCCATAGTCCAGGGGTGAACTACTCACTCATCACTCCGGAGGCGACCATGGCGGTGAAGAGTCCTCCGGGAGATGATTCCCCTCTCCGGCAGGGTGCCGGAGGTGATCTCCTGAATCCCCCGAGATGGGATTGGCGGCGGCGGCTTCTCTGGAAGGTTTTCCGTATCGTGGCTCTCGGTACTGGGGTTTCACGATGAAGGCTATAAGTAGGCGGAGGAGATAGGTCAGGGGGCGCACGAGGGCCCCACACAACAGGCCGGCGCGGCCAAGGGCCAGGCCGCGCCGCCCTGGTGTGTCACCACCTCGTGGCCCCACTTCATATCATCTTCGGTCTTCTGGAAGCTTCGTGTGAAAATAGGCCCCTGGGCGTTGATTTCGTCCAATTCCGAGAATATTTCCTTACTAGGATTTCTGAAACCAAAAACAGCAGAAAACGAGCAAGCGGCTCTTCGGCATCTCGTTAATAGGTTAGTGCCGGAAAATGCATAAATATGACATAAAGTATGCATAAAACATGTAGGTATCATCAATAATGTGGCATGGAACATAAGAAATTATCGATACGTCGGAGACGTATCAGTAGCACTCATATTTCAAAATTTATCAGTATCCATAAAAGTTTCAATGCATTCATAATCATAATTTATACCTGACTCTCTACCTTTATCGTTCTCCCAACCTTCAGTATTCTCCCGAATTCGATCAAGAAGGTCCCATTTAAACTCCTCTTTGTTGCGTGTGAATGATCCAGAACTAGTAGTATCCAGCAAGGTTTTATCTTGAAAAGAAAGTCTTGCGTAAAAATTATCAATGATGATATTACCAGGAAGCTCATGAATGGGGCATTTGAGCATTAAAGACTTCAATCTCCCCCATTCTTGGGCAATACTCTCTCCATCATGAGGCTAGAAATTATATATGCGGTTTCGGTCTTTGTGAATTTCACTTGGAGGATAGAATTTAGAATAAAATAGAGGCACAATATCCTTCCAATCAAGAGAATTCCCATTCTTCAGCAATTTATACCAATGCGCCGCTTTACCAGACAGCGATATAGAGAATAGTTTCTTCCTAACTTCATGCATAGAAATACCTGCACACTTGAATAACCCGCATAATTCATGTAAAAACAGTAAATGATCTCCAGGATGGACAGTTCCATCCCCTTCATAGCGGTTATCCACAACGTGTTCAATAATTTTCATAGGTATTTTATATGGAATCACTTTCTCACCTGGCGCTTCATCCACTACCTTTGCAGTAGTAGTAGATTTTCCAAATAGGAATTCAAGAGAAGATCTCTCCATAATGAATTATAGCAGCATGCAGAAATAAAATCAGCACGTACAGTAAAAGTTTTCCTTACCAATTCCACTTACCAATAGCGCTTCACTCCCCGGCAACGGCGCCAGAAAATAGTCTTGATGACCCACAAGTATAGGGGGTGTATAGTAGTACTTTAGATAAATAAGAGTGTCGAACCCAACGAGGAGCGGAAGGTGTTGACAAGCAGTTTCGATGAAGGATTCACTGTAAATGCTCACAGACAAGTTTTCAGGGGGTTTTGATATAGCTGATAAATAAAATACAAGTAAGTAAATTGCGGGAATAATAATTGCAGCAAGTGACCCAATCCTTTTTAGCACAAAGGACAAGCCGGTTTGCTTACTTATGATGACCAAACGTTCTTGAGGACACACGGTAATTTAGTCTAGTGCTTTCGCTTCATATATTTGATTAATCTTCATTGTTTTGATAAGTGTTGTGTGGGTGAACCTACCCTAATGCACCTCCCTTCCTAGGACTAATACATACTTGTGATTAAACCCCTTGCAAGCATCCGCAAATACAAGAAAGTAATTAAGATAAATCTAACCACAGCCTTAAACTCTGAGATCCTGCTATCCCTCATGCATCGATATACCAACGGGGGTTCAGGTTGCTGTCACTCCGGCAACCCCAGAATTAGCAAACGAATACAAGATGCATTCCCCTAGGCCCATAAAGGTGAAGTATCATGTAGTCGACGTTCACATGACACCACTAGAAGAATAACACCACAACTTAAATATCAAACCATTAAATATTACTCAACATAGTTCACTACTAACATTTAGACTTCACCCATGTCCTCAAGAACTAAACGAACTACTCACAAGACATCATATGGAACATGATCAGAGGTGATATGATGATGAATAACAATCTGAACATAAACCTTGATTCAATGGTTTCACTCAATAGCATCAATAACAAGGAGTAATCAACACCGGGAGAGTTTCCCCTATGAAATAATAAAGATTCCACCCTACATGTTACAACAGAGACGAGGTGCAGCGGTGGAGATGACGGCGTCGGTGGTGGAGATGATGATGATGATGATCCCAATGAAGTCCATCTCGATGACGGTGATGATGGCGACGATTTCCACCTCCGGGAGGGAATTTCCCCGGCAGATTTCAGCCTGCCGGAGAGCTCTTTTCTCTCTGGTGTTTTCCGCCCCGTGGAGGCGTCTATGACTCTCCTCGATGATCTGTCGCACCTTAGGGTTTTCGGGAGATGAAGTACACGAAAGGGCGATGGCCGAGGGGGTCATGGGCCCCGTCCCCACATGGCGGCGCGCCAGCCCTGGTGGTCGCGCCGGCCTATGGGGAGGGCCCATGGCGGCCCTCCTCGGCCTCCCCTTTTGGCTGGCTCCGTCATCTAGAAAAATAGGAGCTTCGGTATATTTTCCGTCAATTGTTGATCTTTAGAAATATTGTATCCTGACGGTGCTTTTTCCAGCAGAATCCTGACTCCGGTGAGTAATTCTCCAATAATCATGAAACATGCAAAATAGGTGAAATAACAAAAGTATCATCTCTAAATATAAAATATATCAATGAATAACAGTAAATTATGATATAAAATAGTGATGCAAAATGGACGTATCACTTGTCAACACCCGGATTTTTAAGTCCAGATGCCTATTATGTCATACATCGCAATCCCAGGAAGATTGTTGTTGCGAGACATAACAGTTGATATCATAAGTCATCATTCATTACAAACCATAGTCATCTTACAAATTCAGATCACATGATCCAATATTACACAAATAGTTGATCTAATGATCAACGAACACATTACATAGCGGAAGCGTAGAAGTAGCGGACTATCAAATCCACAGGCCAACGCTTGACGTCAGAAGATTCCTAGTTGTCGTAGACGTCCTGCTGGCCGTCGTCTTGATACTGCGGCTCATCTTCATAGTCTGGCCATTTGAATAGCCAGGGACACAGCCGTGAGTACTTTCAAGTACTCGCAAATTAATACTAGTGTAAGTACTATTAATTTTATTAAGAAGGTGCTACACTCTAGATTTATTTGCATAAAGCCAATTTTAGTTCACAAGCATTTAAGAAAAGACTCTCCATTTGCTAACTAACTCAAGTGGGAACATTAGTGTCATTCCCACAACTCAGTTTGATTCAAGTCAAGTCACCATTCCAATTCATCAACCCTTTTCAAGAAAACATCTGACAATTAGAACAGTATGGCCTTTCCAACCGTCCGTAACCGTGGACACGGCTATTCGAATAGATTTACACTCTGCAGAGGTTGCACACTTGTGCCACAACATTTGATTACATCCGTCAGGGATAACCCTGAATACTCGTAACTCAGTATGTGGATCATCAACCATAACCTTTCACTTACATACCCTAGTATAGGTACCTCTCCCCATGAGCTTGGCCTCCCAGTGAATACAAACCGTCAACCTGGGAACTGCACAGGGCTTGGGCCATACATTCACCTCGTTTCACATCATTTCACTTTCCACGGAGGCAGCCTCGACATAACCCCTATGATGCTTGTTTAGAGGAAACCCATACTAAGATGCATAAACTTCCAGTTAAGCCCTACCCATAATCAGGTATTGTGGGGGTACTAAATAATTGGAAAGGTATCGCATCCAAACCCAACATCAGTTTTTGTCAAATTCACCCTATCATTCACCAGTCATATTCACCTTCAAAATCTTTCAATAGAATGACTCATCATTCCAAGGTTTTCAAAGTCATTTCAAATCACTAGTTCCCAGCTAGAGTAGCCAATTTTATTTGTTAGCACTAGCACTAGTCATGAGAGATGCTATCTAGCTTATAAAGCTTTTTAGGCTAAGTTTGATACTCTTGTCTACTTTGATAACTAGACCAAGTGAATCATGAATCAAAAAGTAAACTTTGATAAACAAAAACTTGTAAGGTAAAAACTTGGGATAGGATCATTGCACATAAAGTAAAAGTATTGGTGCCTTGCTCCAATAGAGCTTTGCAGTTGCACGAATATTAGCTTGCCTTGGTTGGTGTACTGATCAAAGTGGTCTTCCTCTTCCTGGCAGTAGACCTACTCCTCCTGGTACTCCTCTGTACTAGCGTCTAAAAACGGATACGAGGTAACAATCACCAATCAACTCTTATGAGCTAGACTAAGCACACACAAGGTTCACAAAAGCTAATCTATCATCACCACATTGCTATCATGTTGGTGGACTTTGTTTTCTTCTTAAGAAAAATAATTTCCTCTCATTACAAAACTTGATTTAGGGTTTCTCTTTAATTCTTGGAGTAATAATTTCCTCTCATTGAATCTTTTTAAGATTTAATTTCCTCAAATAAGTAATGTATGAACCCATGTTGACCAAGGTCAATCATTCATAATCATCATTTGGGAAAATGATTTAAATGAGGTAAAGCACCTCATGCATTTTAACACTACCATAATCCTACTTTAATATCACCAAGTAATTCAATATGAGAGTTGGTAGATCATGGTCACTACCTCATATTGAGTTACTTGAGACAAGATTAAAATGAGGGAAATCCTCTCATAAGGTTTAATAAATAGTTTTGGACAATATCAATGTACTAGAAATAGCCATAGAGCCATTATTTAATCTAGACCATGATCACATGAAGTAACCATGTCATATTTGTACATAAACATGTACAGTATGTGAAATGTGATTTATGAGAGTTGAAATCAACTCAAAATCATTTTTGGTTGATTTTTAAATAAAGTTTGTAGTTTGAAAAGGCCCTGCCTTGTTATTTTTGTCACATTAATTCTACAAGGAATCTCATGATGAGACCAGTGGGGTTGGATAGATCTTTTCACTAGCTTTCCAACCATATGCAATTCATCAAATTTGGTTTAGCCAAATTGATTCTATTTAATTTTTAAAAAGCATCTGAGAGCTAATCGATTTAAAACTGAATTTAAAATTTGAAATGTGGGCCAGCGCGGGAAAACTAGATGGGGCGAATTGATTTAAATGGGAGGAAGCCAGCCCACCACGCATCTCGCACGCGTGGGCTGCCTGACGAGGTGGGCTCCACCCGTCAGTGGCTGTTTAAAACGTGAAGCGGTACGGGTGTCCTGAGCCACACGATTAGGCGATGATCCAATGGACCAGGGCCATCGTCGTCGACGGCGAGATGGAGCTACTAGCGCGGCGCAGGTGGGGGTTGGAGGCTCACCGGCGGCGCGGCGATCGTCGGAGAGGTGCTGCGGTGGCGTTGTGGACGACGGCGAAGCTCCAGGAACAAACGGCAGCTCCGGGGGTGGCGTCAATCTCCGGCGAGCTTCTGCGGCGGCTCACGGGCAGCGACGAGGCAATTGCGTGGCTACGGTGGGCAATGTCGAGCACAGAGGGGTCGAGGCGAACGAGGGAGAAGAGGGGAGTGAGCTGGTGTGGAGAAATCGAGCGGGGAAGCTCTGCTTTTATAGCGGCGGAGGGAGGGAGGGTGCTGCGGCGAAGGCGAACATGGCGACGCGGCTGCAGCGAGCTAGCGAGCTAGGCGAGGGCGCGGCGCTGTTCAGCGTGTCCAGGCGGTCCTCCTGGCGGCAATGGCGCGGCTGGGTGGTGCCTAACGCTGTCGGGAGCGTGTGATGTGCTGCGCGTCCGTGGCGGGGGACTTTTTCTTCTCCGGCGACGGCGGGCGCTGGTCGGGGAAACGAGGGTGTCCGCGGTGTTCCTGGTGCAGTGGTGAAGCTTGGTGCTGGAGAGGGGGTCCAGGGAAGGTGTGAGGCGTCGAGGCGACGCGTGCCCGTGGCGTGCTCCATCGTGCACGCTTCGACGTGGCCATGCCGGCCCTGGCGTGACTGGGCATCATGGGCCCGTGCTGGTCTGGGCTGTGTCGCGCTCTCCTCGACCAACGACGTGTACCAGGGGGTTCAGGGGATCAAGGAGGAGCAGAAGGACATGGTGGGCAGGCTTGGAGGTGAGAGGAGTGAGAGAGAGAGCATGTGGCATGGGGAGCATGGCCGGCATGGCAATGGCATTGCCATGTCTTGCCATTGCTAGGGGTGCAAGCTAGGGCATTGGTGCTGGAGGGGACTAGGGAACAAGGTGAGAGCAAGTGGTGTCCAGAATTTGGCCAAACACTATTTCAAATAGTGAATTTGGATTTGGTTTGATTTTGCTCACCGTCTGTTTGTCAAAATGGCCGCATGAAAAGAATTTTGACAATTTTGAATGAACTTTGGTGGATTTGATTCAAATGGTCAAAGACAGACAATGGTGGTGGTGGTATTCAAAATTAAAAAGGTTTGTGAAAATTTCAAAATGGCACTAACTAGAATCTGTTAAAAAGTTCCAACTTTGGTTGAGCCTAACTTTTGATCCAGCAAGAATTTACAGGGGTGTGCTTTACCAAAGTTGTTCACCTTGATGTGGTCTTGGATGTGGTGCAAAGAGTTGGATTTGTTTGGTTTGAAAATCTCTTAATACAGAGGCTCAAAGTAGGCATCAGGCTAAAAATGACAGTTTTGACCATTAGTGCATATGAGCACAATTTGATTTCAAATTTTATTTGATTTGAGTTTCTTTGATTCCAAAAGTGTTTATAAGTGTTTAGTAACATTCTCCAACTAATGGCACAAGCCAAATTGGCCTAGGTCAAATATTTTCAAAAATGGCATAAACCATATGTGAGGGTTTTGGGATTTTTCCATTTTTTTTCTTTTCTTCCTCTTTGATTTGCTTTGTGATCTTCAAAGGATCAAGTTAGGGTTTTGGGTGGTAAGCATCATCACACAAACAAAGACATGGCATTCACCCAAAATTTAAACATGAGTACTATGCATAGCACTTGCGTTAATAAAAGTTTTTGTTAGTTCTAAACTTTGAGTAATTGAAATTCTTCTTCTTCATTGATTTGAAATTTGTGATGTTACACAACACGATGGAAGGAGGTAAACAAATCCAATCTAGCATTATCGATTTTTTTCCTCACCCTCCCGCTCGTTTGCATGCATATGCCAATCTGGAGGAATCAATGGAGATGACGTTCGGGAGCTTTCGCTTCCTCATAGGGAAAGAGGGATCGCAATGTTTTTCGGCACCGATTTTTTCGGGACCGTTGGCAGCCGAGCCTGATTACTTGAGATCGTCAGTGTCATCTGTTGAGTCAGGAGACGAGGAGATCTCGCCACCACGCATCATCAGGCCCGTTGTCAGTGGAAAACTCACCGATCTATTCGGCATGATGACTTTCGGGTCGGTTACGGAAACTGATCTATCCCAAGATAGCGACTCCGAGAGCTTCACCAACTTCGACTTCACCAACACAGCTAACTCCACTACTAGCAGGGAGGTCTTCGACGATTTATACGACAGTGTCACCTATCCTATGCATAATGCGCGAACGCCGAACTTAGCGTCACGCGTCAAGAACCCGACAATTCAAGATCCTAAGCTGGACGAGAGTGCAAATTCATCATATCATCATGTCTGCGTGCTCACGACATCGGGTCATGAGGTCGGTGAAGATGAACAATCTGAGGCTTTCGACGATCTAGGCAACCCCTACGTCGATTCCGCAGATCTCATAGGAGGAACATGAAAAAGTATGTGTGGGAGCTCAGCCGAGAGAAAAGGTGCAGCTACCGCAAGAGGCGTGGGATAGAGCTACAAGAGCTGTAAATGGTATAGAGCTTATGACCACACAAGCCTCGGCAGCAGCACTGCAAGCATATCAATACAAACTCAGTCGTGCGCGACGCGAGTTCGGGAAGCTGCAACAGAAGCTTGATGAGAGGAGAGCTGCAGCGGATGCTTCAAGCGATCGCAGAGCTAACCTAAGCGCGCACTCGAGGAACTCAGCAGATAGCCATAGAGACCATCGTGGAAGAGCAAGATCTAGGATGGAAGTCATACCCGAAGCCGAGGGCGGAAATCTAGTCCGAAATCTCGACATGTCATTTATGTCGATCGATACGAGAGGACACATAATACCAAAACCGTTAGAAGCAGGATACATGGCAACACACGCATACCTGATGGCAATCAGGCCACCTTAGTGCGATCCTCGAGCATCTTTATACCAAAATGCTATAGCGGGAATTGGTGTTATGGGAGCAGCAATAGCTGGGAGATAAGTAGTACAACAACCCGCAAGTACTCCACACCGCAATAGTCCAAGACAACATACTGATCTTCTTCAAGTTTCCCGCAACTCTCTATGCTGCATAAGATGGTATGTGAACTGAGCAATTGCAAAACATCTTCGCGGTGGAGCAACAGAAATTGCATGCCATACTATTAACTACTCGTGAGGACTTCATTTGCCGATGTCTCCTATTCTAAACCCAACCTCTCTGTGTTCTTGCATTCTTTTTCTAACGGTTGGTGTAGGAGTTGCTGATCAAAATGATTCTTCAAGATTGGGGATAACACACCCAATATATATAGGCGGTGGTATATGAATTGTGAGCCATGCTTCTAGCCGCTCGGACATTTATCTCGGAACGATTCTGTGCTACTAGTACTTTTTACTGAAGATCTTCATGTTAACTCAAGTTCAGTGGGTCACAAGTCACAACGCAGTCGGTCGCTATTCACTTGATTCTGGACACCACAACTTAATCCTACACCTGGCGATGGATATTGTACATTTATAAAACACCTGCCGAATTAACATAGCAGGTTGTTCTAGAAGCAAATTGTATGTTGAGCTGTCACATCTCTTTTAGATAGTAATCTTTACTATTAAATGGGAGTTGGTCGTTTGACACTCAACGCAATTTAATGGTCGTCATTAGAGACATCTGAGCCGTTCAATCTAATTTAACACGCTCTGGTTCGTCCGATCTATTTAATAGCAATTCCACGCTCTCGTCCAAACCAAAATCAGGATACAATCTCCACATTCCTTTTTAACTCAGCTATTTCTCTCAAAAAAGGTATGACGTGATCCCCAGATGTGATTCCTCCTTCATTTCCCTACCCACGACTCCGCCCCGCCCGCGCCGCCGCCATCGTCCGTGCGCCTGCCGCCACCCTGTGCCGGCGACCTACCCCGCCTCGTATTTCCCCGCGATGTCTCACCCTCCCTCCGAGATCCAGCCCATGGGATGGATGAGAACAAGATCCCCTTCACAGACCTCCTCCTCCTCCTCCTCTTGTCTGAAGCAGCAACATCATTGGGCGATGACGATGGTCGGCAACTCCTCCTTTCCATGGTCCGATCCACGCTCGGCCGCGAGGGCACCGGGCTGCCGGTCATCGTCGCCGTACTGCACGCGATCTCCCCCCACCACCCGCTCCTCCCCCTGGTCCGTCCTCCCGCATCTCCCCAGTTTTTCTCGAACAGCCCCGAACGCCTCCACGTCCAGCCACACTCGTGGCCTCGACCTCCACGGGATCTCCTTCGAGCGCCGCCCCGACATGGCTACTACGGAAAATAATACGCACGTCCCTATCAGCCTGGCCTACCACCCCAGCTCGTCCTCACGCACAGATTCGGCCGTTTGTTGTTGGGTTCGTTTCTCCAGATCTGTGGTCGACTGGTCAGCGTTGTTGGAGTTTTACTGTTGTTCAGTCTGTACTCCAGCACTACAGCTCCATCCGTCCTGCGTTGCTCCACCAAGGTTGGCTTCCCATTGCACGATTTTGTGAGATGTTCAAGTTTTTATAGAGTTTTGTTGATATGTGAGATGCATGATTTGGTACAAATTATGCTGCAGATTTTTAGTATGGTTATGTAGTACGCTAAGTATAGCTTATTAAACTGTGCTGCACTAATCAAGTCTTCTGACATACATGCTTTTCTTTTGATCTTTGATATTTTGATCTTTGATATTTGATCTTTGTATTCAGATGGCTTAGTGGATTACATGCTTGAGTGCTCAATATGAAGCTGCGAGCACATTTGGCATAAACACACTCTTGATTGAGAAGTATATTACTCAACCAAGCCTATAGAAGTCTAGGTAACATTCCGATATCATCCGTTCAACAATCATTCTCTCAATCTGCACAGGTCCTCCATTGTTTAATGTGGCACTACTTCAATCTGTGAAGGTATTTGATGATAGACATGGAAATGCTATTCACCTTTAGCAGAAAGAATGCAGTCTACAAAAAAATCATTAGAAAAATATTGCAGAAGCACCGGCTGTAAGGCTTTCTTAACTCTCAATTCTGTGGATTTTCCTCCGAATGAAATAACATTTTACTCTGCAGCCAAATATGTCAACAAAGTTTTGGACTCAGTTTGGTGAAGGTTCTATGTCTCTGCGAAGGTGACATACTTCGTACTTTTTCACGATATTTGCATGTTGTGATTTAAGAAATTGATTTGATGTTCTTATGTTTTCATCTCATTACACCTGTGTCAAGCTATTTGTTTGTTCCCTGCACATAAGTAGAAAATTATTCCATATATTTTAGTTCATTTTAGAGATTTTAATTTACTATTTGATCTGTTTATAAAGTTGGGCTCATTTGCAAGCTACCTGGCCCTTCACCCTATGTTATGATGTAGTTATTATGTTTAATCTTTATATTTTATACACATGGTCACGTATTGGATTCTTTGTGTTGAAGGCACTTTGTTACTATAGTGCGGACATAAGTGGAGCATGGCATCAATCCTGTTGAGTCGGTCACGGCAGTACCATAAGGGTGAGCAGGGCTGCACCTCTCTTGCCGCTTCCTTCCAGCAACGTATGTGGTACCACATATCTTTCTCGGTATGTTTCTCTCGTTCTCAGTTGTAATCAATAAATGGATCGAGGTGTGAAGCATGCTTTCCCTATATGGAGCTCATGTGATTCATCTGCATATATGACATGTAATAGCCAGCTGATCGGTCCTAATTTTTTTGATCCTGACCTGAGTTCTTTTATTCAGAAGACCCCATTATGATGATAATTGAGCCAAAAAATTGTGTTGTATGTCAACCCCAATACTATTTCTGCTTGTTTCATGTGACATTAAGTCTGAAAATAGTTAATCTTGTAGCATATCTTACATATTTTTGTTCCATTGGGTACAATTAAATACTATGAAGTTGTGATTTGTCATTTGATCATCTCCTCATTCGTCACTGCATTTGCAGGAACTGGAATTGAAGGTGTTCCTCATCACTGGGCTTCTTAAAATTAGAACAATAAAATGGAATATTATTTAGTGGCACCCTACTACTTCCTATTTAGTGTATGCGTATGCATGTCTTCTTTTCACTTGACTTTTGTTACGATGCAATGTTGTTGTGGCTTTCTGATGATTGAAGAACTGACAAGCCTCTCATTTGGTATTTTAAGTTTTCTGCTTATCTTTTCTTTTACTCTTGATGAATAAATAAAATTACAGTTCAACATTTGTTCGTGTACAACATAATGATATATATTTGATAACATTGTTCATCTTGATCTCATGTTTTTCCCCTATTTCTAGGAATGAATATGATCTATAAGGAAAATAGTTTGAAGCTGCCAATAGGTTATATAGTAGCTGGGCTCGTGACCGTGATACCTCTGTAAATATCTCCATCCCATCCTTTGCAGGTGCTAAATCTTCGCTTCCGCTCTTCTCTTTCAATTTAATCCCCATATTTTTTTTGCATCTTTCTTCAAGGATGATGACAGAACAGCGAGGACTGGCTTGATCTAACCGCTGGCTGCCCAGGTGGTGATGAGTGGCGGAGGAAGGGGGAGACATGGCAATGATGGGGGTGTGTGCCAAGCTTCTACATCTCTGTATACATAGAAGACCTCCTTGGAGAGGCGCCACACTCAAAATTGTACATCCCAAGTCACGGTGTAGCAATTATGATTTTGTTTTAATCTAATTTGTTCAGCTGTATATCATTTTTTTTTTAGCTTTTTGCTGTCAGAAATGCGGTATCTTCGTTGTCGTTGAAGAATAAGGAGAGACAAACATTGTAGTTGGCTCAATCTCTTTGCGGTAGGTGAGAACCATTTCATAGATTTGATGTAGTTTTGAAAAGGTGCCTAAGCACCGAATCGGTACGTTCCTAGGTGAGGTGATTGAGGTGGCGGCTCCAGAACAATTTAGGGTTCCGTACTCCTCGCCGGCGACGCTGTTGGTTCGCTCCGCCTCCAGCGGCCTTGGGGCCTTGGAGGTATGGCGGACCACGGCTCCTCGACGGCGGGGAGTTTTTGTCCTATTTAGCTTATTTTGCAGTGTCTTGTTCGGGATGGTGAAGCGGCAGCTACGTCCTGAAATCAGAATAAGGTCCTTCCCGCCCTATCCCCGTTCCGGCGGTGCGTCTAGCGCTGGCGGAGGGCTCGTGGAGTTGTGTGTCTGGTGGATCTTCTAGGATCCGGTCGGTTATCGTGTTTGATGGTGTGGTTATTTGTTAGTCCCTTCCGATCTACGGTTATCATCAACGGCGAGGATTACTGCTCTGGTGCGTTGGTCCTTTGGGGCCTTAGCACGGCGACTTCTCGTCTGTCTACTACAACAAGCTCTACTACGACAAGCTTTGCCTGACTCCGGTGATGGAGGGGCGAGGACAGCGGCGCGCCTTCGGCTCGTGCTAGCGTTTGTAGTCGTCGCTAGGTGTTCCAAGTACCTGGGCTATTTATATTATGGTTGATGATTATTAATAGATCGGTGGAATTTTCGCAAAAAAAAGGTGCCTAAATGATACTCCCTCCATTCCTTTCTATAATGCCTATTGTTTTTTCGTAATTGTTTCAGAATATAAGAGAAATGATGTGTTTTTTTGCAAATAACCCCTTCCACCGATTTGTTTCCGTCCAGAAAATCTGGAAAGAATCTATTCACGTTGACAAAATCTGGTATGCAATCACGTAGAGAAAATCTGGATGTGAGATTAGGAAGGAGTAGATCACGCACGCGTCTGTTAAGGAAATAGCAAATACAGATCACGTGAGATTAGGAAGGAGTAGGCCGCGCGTAGGGAGCAGATCACGTCTCCGATCTGTTTCCAGTTTCCTTTTTTTCTCTCAAATAGCGCTGGGGGTTTTGTGTCAATAAATTTGCTTGCGCTAATTTCCGTGCCAAAAAACAATAGGCACTATAGAAAGGAACGGAGGGAGTAACACATTTTTGAAACTACAAAGATGGAAGTGGAGAGGTGGCGAAACGATGATGACCTTTGTCTTTGTATAGGAGTTGGTAGTTAAGGGAAAAAAATAATTCTATGGGAGATCTCAACTTTAACACCATATGGTCCACGGAGGTTTATTTTTGGATCAGCTCCTAAGAATTATTTTCCAAGAAGAGATACATATAATTTTCTAGGGGAAAGAAGTGAGAGAGAAATGAAACCAGTTGTCATATAGGACACACTTTTAAAAGTACTCCCTCCGGTCTCTTTTAATTGACTCAAATTTTGTATAAAGTTGTACTAAATCTGAGTCAATTAAAAAAGAACGGAGGGAGTACGATAGTTGTTTGACCCATATGTTTTTTTATCCATAGCAATGCACGGGCATTCAACTAGTATATTTTGGTGTATGAGATAATAAAATGGAACTGATTCAGAATGTACCAGTGCAAGCACCAACAGACAACGAAATGAGTAAATTATTAGGGGCACGTTATGCAATGTTAACTTGTAATAAGATGGGACAACTACAAAAAAAAAGTATCATCTAACGTACGCTAAAATCCAGCCGTCAAAGATGTGTTCCCTCCCGGACAATAGAATTCAAACGTTCGATCCATATGATTTGTCAACACGTATGGAGCATGAATGAAGCCCAATGACAAAAATGAGGAAATGGGGTTTATAATCTACTCCATCTGCTATCACGCCATCACGCCAGTGGCTCGTGACTTATCGGGAGGCTTTCTTTGCGTCTTATCAGTGGCGATGAGAAGGGTAATAGATCGAAGCATTAGGCAATGGCGTGTAGGGAGGGGTTGGCATTGGCGGCTCATCTCCTCTCGAGCCGAATCAGGGTGCCATCACACTGTAAACATGTCATTCGTAGCCGAGGAAGACGGAAGAGGGCTCCTATGATCATATAGCTATGGAGCTTAAAGCGAGGACAACTGAATTCCAAGAGGATCAGTTTGTTCACGAGAGCCGTTCCTCGAATGGTGATACGCATGGTCCGGCAAAGGGTATGGTGTCGGACGCGGATTTTCTAATGGTACCGGTTCCTACCGGTCTCAATCTGATCGATAGTAGCCTCGCGATTCGTGTAAGTATTTTTTCAGTTTGGTGTCTATTTTGCTCTGATATGGTATATATATGATATTTATTAGATATGAGTGAAATTGTAGTCAATCTTCTTATTTCAGTGACATTATACATATATTTCAAACGTATTCGAATTCATTTACTTATTTTTCATTTAAATTACCGTGAACCCTAATTTATATAAAAGAAAATTACAAGATTTTGTTAAAATTTTATTTGGATACCAAATATATATCATATGAAGATGATATACACTAAATATGGAGAAGGGCACTAACACAAATCACCAGAAAATGGAGGGTGGATAGCTGCCGGTGTCTTTTTTTACGAGGAATTCCACCGTAGGGTGTTTGTATGCACTATGATTTTATATCTTTACGTACTAATAAAGGAAGTAAGGTTTCTCCCCAAAAATTTCGTCCGTTATGAAATTGCCCCCGTTACTCGGTCCAATTTACGGGACCTGCCACCGCGTAACAAAAACGGTTCGTTATGTTGTCGGGTGAGTTGGTCGCTCCGCTCGTCGTTCCAATTATCGAACCAGCTCGCTAGCAAGCTATCTATCCGTCGTCCGGTTGACCGGTTTGCCTTGATCCAACAGCCCAAACTAGAAAGGCCGGCCCAGCTCCATCTTTCCATCAATTCTGGCCTGATTCGCTTCATCCGGTTGGGCTGTGATTTGTTTACGGGCGCGGGGTTCATTATCAGCAGAACGATCCATTCCGATGGTACTTGTGGCTACAAAATAAAGGGACGCCTGGAATATTAGTCCCACATCGCTTTCTTGCGCGGATTCACATTGGTTTATATACGTTTCTTGATAATAGCAAGCCTCCTCAGAATAACATGAAGTAGCGGCACCGTTGTTTGGCCTAAGAGATCCAATGAATATGAAGAAAGGATAGCCGGAGCACAGCAGCCAGAGATGAGAGGAACACTGATGGCATCAGTGGCGAAAAGGTTGTGTGTCCTTTGCTGCCTAATCCAGAAAGAAAGGACGCGTGGCTCATCAGGGTCTCGATATGGAAGACGCGGGCGCATCATCCCAGATGATGGGGGACACACCCCTCCGCGCGTGTCGTGACTCCATACGGACGTCGTGCCGCACGCACATCATGCGCTCGATCTTGTATTCGTATCTAGCCCAACATGAGCCAGGAGTCAGATCGGGCCCGGTGATGGAAGCCGGATCCAGTATGACAAGCTAGGTGCGTGTTCTGAAGCTAGGTAACTTGCGTACTCCTTTCTCGCTGGCACTCCGCCTATGGCTCCCTCTTCTTCCCCCTTCCATGAGGATACCTCCTCCAGGATATTGTCGAGTAGGCAACAACAGTTGGTATTCACCATCATTAACATTCTGCGATATGACAAGCGGGGCTTGCAATTTAATCTTATTAGGTATAAATATTGTGGTCTCGAATAGGAGAAAATATGACCAACACGAAAGGTTTGGTACATTTTAAAATTTGTTTCTCCCGATGCAACGCACGGGCACATTTACTAGTTTGAATAAAGTTAGGTTGTGAGTTCTTAAAAACAAATCTACCCAATCTTTTGACCAACCACCAGTCATTTAGAGCGGAGTTGCAAAGCCTTCCTCATATATAAACGCGCCTACGCCCGATCGATCGATGGGCTACTTCACTTCAGTTCATACTCCGCACTCAACACTTAAACACGGCAGGAGAGAGCGAAATGGAGGCCAAGACGAGGAGCCAAGAGACGGCCGCCGACGAGAGCACCCGGCCAGCGCCGCCGGCGCTGCCATGGTCGGCGCGGCTCCAGATCTTCGCGCTCAGCGCCGCCACCGACCTCGCGCAGCGCAGCAACGGCACCGTCAACCGCTTCCTCTTCAAGCTCGGCGACAGGCAGACGCCCGCGAGGCCGCGCCCGGACGCGCTGGGCATCCGCTCCAACGACCTCACCGTCGACGCCACGCGGAACCTCTGGGCGCGCGTCTACTCCCCGGTGGCGGAGGCAGCCGGGGCGGGGCCTCTCCCCGTCGTCGTGTACTTCCACGGCGGCGGCTTGACGTTCCTCTCACCGTCGTCCTTGCCGGTGGACGGCATGTGCCGCCGCTTCTGCCACGAGCTGGGCGCCGTGGTCGTCTCCGTCAACTACCGCCTCGCGCCCGAGCACCGCTACCCGGCCGCCTACGACGACTGCGAGGAGGTGCTCCGCTACCTCGGCGCCACGGGGCTCCCCGCCGACATCTCCGTCCCGGTCGACCTCTCCCGCTGCTTCCTCGCCGGGGACAGCGCCGGCGGCAACATCGTCCATCACGTGGCCCAGCGGTGGACGTCATCCCCTCCCTCCAACAACCCCGTCCGCCTCGCCGGCATCATCCTCCTGCAGGCGTACTTCGGCGGCGAGGAGCGCACCGAGGCGGAGCTGAGGCTGGAGGGCGTGGCGCCGTTGGTGAACATGCGCCGCTCGGACTGGTCGTGGAGGGCGTTCCTGCCGGAGGGTGCCGACCGGAACCACCCGGCGGCGCACGTGACGGGCGAGGCCGGCCCGGAGCCGGAGCTGCAGGAGGCGTTCCCGCCGGCGATGGTGGTCGTCGGCGGGCTCGACCCGCTGCAGGACTGGCAGCGCCGGTACGCCGCCATGCTGCTGCGGAAGGGGAAGACGGCGCGCCTGGTGGAGTTCCCCGACGCGATCCACGCCTTCTACGCATTCCCGGAGCTCCCCGACGCCGTCAAGCTCGTGGAGGAAATCAAAGCCTTCATGGACAGCTACGCGTCCGTTCACTGATTGCTCCGCTAGCTGCTTGAGACGAGCTCGAACTCGCGCGCACGTCTACTCACTGTTCCGTCATAAATGATCTGCATGTGCGCCGTTGTCCGAAAAAGATGATCTGAATGAACTTATGTGTTCTGAACTTACTGATGAATTGCGATTTGGCGTTGGCTCCGGTACAAACTCGGAGTAAATTTCAACACAGTACAAGAAAGGCTGAGATCGCTTGATACTTGATATCCCTTCATTATTATTATTATTACGTAATAAATGGGTATACGCTTGTAGACGCTTCATCCTCCACTCTAACCAATCTGCGCCGCCGCCCCCCTCCTCCCTCCCCCGCCACGCCACGCCATGGCCGCCGCCTCTTCCTCCCCGACCGTTCCTAGCCCGACACCACACCCCGAGGGCGATGTCCATGACGCCCCAAACTGGGTTCTCCTCGACGTCGTTGGCTATAAGGGTGACTACCCCAAGGCCAACTTCGCCGGGAGCACCGCGAGCACCGGCGAAAGCATCCAAGTGTCCTTCCACACCGCCCGCCCACCCAAAGTCTCCCATTTCTGTGTCTACTCCCCAGATCTTACACCCGCTGGTTTTGCGGTGCCTCCCAAGGTTATCAGCGCGGATTCGGATCTCATCCTCTTCCGCGTTTCCGTGTGCCGCCGGTTCAGGGTCACTCCTCGTTACTGCGACTACTTCGTCTACAGGGCGCACCCTAGGAACCCATCGCTGGACCTTCTTCCTCACCCGTACCCCAACAGCTTCAGAGATCGGGATGTCGCCCTCCTCAGCTTGGGCGACGACAACGAGTATGCTGTCGCCGCTCTCACAAGAAGGTACCCCGACGAAGATGGGACTCCTAACAAGGAGTTCAATCTCTACCGTTACCACCGCTCATCCAAAGCTCCCGAGGGGTGGACCTCCAAGGTGGTGTCGTTGGCCGAGCCACTGATGATGGACAAGGTTGATTCGGCGCTGTATCATGATACAACGAAGGTGATCATACTCGGCCGCGGCGCGCTTGGCATGGTTGGCTGGGTTGACCTCTGGCGCGGCATCCTCGTTTGCAATGTGCTTCTGCAGAATCCCATGCTCGTTGACATACCACTGCCGAAGCCTGCCAAGGGTAATCAGATATTCTACCGCAAATTCTGCCCCCACATCATTCGGGACATCACCGTCAACCTGCTCAAAGATTCCATCAAGTACATTGAGATCGAAATCTTACAGACAAAGGTGGTTGGCCCTGACCAGCCTCCTGATGTTGGCCAAAACCAGTGCAGAGTGCCCAGTAGAGCCTGGAAAGCCACCACATGGAGCCGACCGATCCCGATTGTTCCATGCGAGGAGTGGCGTGCAGGCTGTACCTTTGATGTTGGTAACATCAGGCCTATTGACCCAATGCATTTTGAGCTGCTGCCTAGGCTGCGTGGTACCAACGACAACCCCGCCGAGCCAGTATTACCGGCACACCTCATTGGTTTCCCCACCATTAGCATGGATGATGATGTTGTCTACCTGCTGTATAACGCATACTGCACGGGGCAGACGGATGTGGTGATTGCTGTTGACATGAGGAATCAGACACTGAAAGGATTTGCCAAGCTTGATGCACGAAGAGACTTCACTCTTATGCGTAATTGCACCAGTGAAATCTCCAAATATCTTAGTAGTAAGGATGAAGGTCATTTTTCTTACTAGTACCTGTTATGTGTTTGTGTGACTATCTGTATGAATGGTCTTCTTATCCTATATATCGAGTATTGATGAAATGGAACCCTATACCTATGTGTTGATCTTGGCAAACATAGTTTTCGTGCTTGCTGATCAGTCTATTTTCTTAACTTTTCCAAGTAAGCTGATCGTTAGGACAATGGAATTTACTATGACTGAAAAGTTAGACACTTTTGTAAATAGGGTAGCCCCTTGTTAATTTTGGAAGTGCTAACTGCTATGTTGCTTAGAGCATGTCTAGGCATCTCTAGCAGACACTGCAAACCGCAAATCCCAAATGCGCTGATGGAGGGCACCCCAAACACGTTTTGCAGTCTGAAAAAACGCCGCGCATTCCAAACACCGAAAAAAGGAGTCTCTAAAACAGCATATTCGCTGCCCTGGTATCCTTTTTTCCTCCTTTCTTCACCAACCTCTGCCCAATCACGGTCAGCCTGCGTGCCGCCCCTACCCGCCGCCGGCTGGCCGCGCCTACCCTTGCCACCGGCCGCCCCAAGCAGCCGCAAGAGCGCGCGGCCCCCGCCCAGCAGCCCCACGCCGAGCAGCCCTATGCCCGCCCGCGCCGGTCGGCTGGATGGGGGTTCGTTGCGGTGTTTGGACCGGCCCTTTTCCTCTCCGAAACTGCAAAAAAACAGTTACTATGCGGATGGGGATGGATGCGGTGTCCGCTAGAGATGCTCTTAGGACATTCTTAGGATGGTCCGAATGAGTGTAGGTAATTATGGCTAGAACGCTCGAGGTTGTTTCCCTTTTGTTTGCTACAATACAACTCTTGAAGTTAGTTGACTTAATTCAGGTGTTAGCTTTATTAGGATGATGGTGTGCAATGAGAGGGGAAGCTGTTCTATTCTAAACTCTGATGTCTGAGTTTATACATCAGGTGATAAAATAATTCTTTGTTAGGATGATGGCGTGCAATGAGAGGGGAAGCTGTTCTATTCTAAACTCTGCTGTCTGAGTTTATACATCAGGTGGTAAAATAATTCTTTTGGCTCCAGGCTGTAAGATGAAAGAAATAAGTGAATAATTAAATTATGTTCAACTGATATTGTGTTGCTTTTCTAAGTTAAGATGTCATGTTACTAGTAGAATGGTGGAACTGCTTTTCGAGTAAACTTAGTGGACCCCTAAATTTTCTTTAATGGTAGCTAAAAAAGGATCTATACAGCAAGTTCTGAATGCAAATGAATGGCAAAATTTTTATTTTCATGATAACAGCCGAGGACATGCATTCAACTAATAGTGGTCAACTTACTCCTAGCCAGATGCAGCACAATATAGGATATTTGGGTGCCATACTCCTTTTCCAGCGCCGTCTTTGTATCTATGCATTGAGCGTACCTAAAATTTCAAACCTTTTTTTCGATAAAGGGAATATATTAATATCAGAAGATACCAATTACACCCAGCCTCTGCAACAACGCACCACCCTAATGGCACTACGGATGCACACAGCCAAAAAAAGAAAAGAAAACTAAGAAACAAAAGTCCCGCTACAGTATCTCGGACGTAACAACAGCAATACATCCACCGCCAAGACAACACCTGAAATACAGACTCTCCAAAAACGACGCCTTCAAGAAGGGAACAGTGCTCTAACACCGTCGTCGCCCGATCAAAGATCTTAGGTTTTCACCCTGAAGATAGTCCCCGCTCTCAAAACAATGCCTCCAACAAGGTCATTGCCAAGCACAACCAGTTAAGGCCAGACCTTGGGTTTTCACCCTGAAAGGTAGGACTCTGAACTTCACCTGTGTTGTCGCCCCCACTTTCATACCGCTGCTGTGAAGCCCGAAACACCAAGCCAGTTTCATCTCACCACCAAGATCCGACCACCATTGCTCTTCCACCAATCTTGACTTTCATGACCTTCTCCGCCAACACCATGGAAAGAAAACAAGCTCCATGATATTAACAGCCAACAGAGCTTCGAAGCGCTCCCTCTGAAACCAAACGGTCAGATAAAAAACATGGGTGCGCTCGACCGAAAACACCCAATCCAGCAATCTTCAGGCATTGATCGCACAATGAATTTCGCCGGCAGGACCTTCCGGAACACGACAATCCAGCAAGCTCGGTGGGAAGAAGCTTCCGAACGATCTTCACTTGGCGCGAGAGAAACCCTAGGACTGCCACCTTTATTAGGCAGAACGGCAGGCCCCCTCGCCGCCGCCCGCCGGCAACCTGCTCCGCCGCGGACGCCGCAGTCTACCAGCGCCAAGAGGCAACCAAGAGAACGGCGACGACCAAGCAGGGTCGACCCCGACCAGACCGGCCCAACCATGCAGCGAAGAAGACCGGATAGGTAGCACGGGAATCACCCAGATCAAGATCTGGAGTTTTTCCCAACGCCACCCAATCTGGCCCAGATCTTCACCGCCGGTCAAGGCGCCGCCGGAGGAGAGTCTCCGCCACCACCCCAACCAGGGGCGCCGCCCTGGTCGCTGCACGCAGATGAGCCACCACCACCGCCCTAGCAGCCATGGCGCAGATCTCCGGCGTCCACCACCCCAATCCACCTTCGGGGGCTGGGCCCGCCGCCACCGCGACAAGGGCCGGCGGCAGCGGCGGCTAGCGGAGCAGGCGGAGGGGGCTGTAGGCGGCGGCGGCGCGGTATCGCCCCGGTGTCACCCTAATATACATAAATATAAAATCTAGATTTTGATGTCGTTTGTGTATAAGCATCTGGATTTGCCATACAAATTTTATTTGTAGATTTGACATAAAAATATTTTCATCTTGTTATATATGTATATTTTGTAGGATCTAAATAGGTAAAGGATTTGTCAAATGTTGTGTTTGCTGTTTTGTACTACCAAAGGACAGGATCTATCTTCATTTCTTGATTGAAAAGACAACCAGTGTTTCTGTAGGTCATTTTGTCAATCCTGAGCTTTTCTATATGATGCAGGCACACCAGAAGCTTCATAAACAAACATAAGATCATATATGCTGGAACTTGATCAGAGAATATGCGTGCTGTCAGCTGACCCAGATGGGGGCTTATTGAGGACTTTACTGAGTTTTATCGCTAGCTGCTGCACAAACTTTGTGTATCTGCATACTAGTAAAACATTGTAATGCTTTGCTACTTGTTTTATGTAATGAACTTGTTTACTGAGTTTTATCGCTATCTGCCAAACTTTGTGTATCTGCATACTAGTAAAACATTGTAATGGTTTGCTACTTGTTTTATGTAATGAACTTGTTTACTGAGTTTTATCGCTAGCCGCAGCACAAACTTTGTGTATCTGCATACTAGTAAAACATTGTAATTGTTTGCTTCTTGTTTTATGTAATGAACTTGTTTTGTACGTGAACAGAGCAATGAAATCTTTTGATATTTGTTTCACGTTCTATAGCTAGAACTTGAGCTCGAAGTTTAGATACTGGAGCACCACTAGTGATATTGGGTAGTGGTGTTGATGAGAAGGACAATGATATTAGGTAGTGGCGTGTGGAAAACATATCTGTACTCACAACTGTTAGATTAGTAATCAGCAAATCAGTTGTTGAACAACAGATAATTTCCTTTTCATATGCTGCAGCAAAAATTCAGGCAAGAGCCACCAGGACACATAATTTAATCAACGATCATAAAATTTGGACTCAACGATGGAACCTAGGTGCCATGCCAATCACTGCAATAGCCCCAACATATTTAGCACCTCTCAGATCTGCCAAACATGTAATTTCCCGCAAATACCACAGTAAAGAGAACCATAAAGAGAAGAGGCTCTCGGTGGACAAATTCCAACCTTCTATCTCTAAATATGAATCCTCCACTAGTTGATTTTGTTGCCATCTCCCGTGCCCACATCATCCTCCAGTACGAGCAACCCCGCATGACAGCCGTGTTCCGCATCACACCTTGCTGCGTCTCTACTCCCTTCCTTCCATTGGATTCATATAGGGCCCGGGATGCACGTCTCTACTCCCTTCCTCCCATTGGATTATAAGGCCTGTTTGGTAGGCTGTGAACCTCTTTTTTTTGCGTGGGCTACGAAGAAAAACCCCCGTGGTTGCAGGAACCGGGTTTTAAAGCACTTCATTGTCTTCAGACGGATGCACCCATCGGGAAGGGAGATGGAAACGCCGTGTCCCTTTGGGAACACGAACCAAAACTAGGCTCACCGCCCCTCTCCTTCCCCTCACTCGCCTCTTCACTCTCACCCCCTTCCCCAAACTATCACATCACTAGGGTGGTTGCTCTACCACTGACAAATCCGTCGCACCATCGCAAGGAGGAGCAGTGGGACTGGAGGAGGAGACGGCGACGAGCACTACCGCGTCCTCGACCGCAAGGTGCACCACGCTCTTGACCCGCCTCTCGATGTCGGGCGCGATCTCGACCTCGTCCTCGACCTGAACAATGGCGGTAAGCTCCTCTTCCTCTTATCTTCATCGTTGTTCTACGACAACACGCCGTGCTTCACATTTGTTACGACATCCATCTTAGATCTGCTAGGGTTTCAATTAGGATTGGGTTCAGATAGATGATTGCTTATTATTCGTCACGATTGCTTATTGTTTGTGTCGACTGGATGTTGTTCACGGTTGCGATTTGCTTATATATGTTAGTACACTTTACAATCACGGTAGATCCATTCTAGATCGGATTGAGATTGGTCAAACTGTCTGACTTTATTGTACATGCAAAGAGGGGAAGAGTTTTTTTGTGTTGGGGTTTGCATGTTGTGATTGTTGTGACAAAGATTAAGCTGTGTAGCCCTAGTTTGTTCAGACCCGAGCGCAAGACGAGCTGGACGAGTTGAAGAATGAGGTTGCTATGCTCAAGAATGTGCAAAGATCTCAAGCACAAATTATGAGGTCTAAGTATAAGGGTAATTGCCCCTAAGTGTGTTTTTGGTAAGTAATAACAATTCTCTATGAACTAATATTTTCATTGTCTTTATATGAAGGAATATTCCATATGTATTTCTTAAAGTCCATATGTTGGATTCAAGTGTGGATGCCATGAATATAGTGTTATACCTTTGGTATTGGCATCAAGATCATCGATTTGAAGCAAAAAAAAATATAATATGATCAAGAACAAGAAATGAAGATGGAGTTGATGTGTCGAACTCAAGTTAGCAATGCTCTAGCTTATGTGTTAAACAATGAATGATAGAGATATTATGCTAGGGCACAGAGAGATACAAGTTTGACCAAGACTAAGAGTGAAGATTGAATTCAAGTTGGTCAACACATGAAGCATAAGTGTACCACTTTGGATCATGTGATCTTTTGGTAAGGTAAGCCTTGTCAATTATGCTTCATAAGCTAACCCACTATATATGTGCATTTGTGTTGTCTATGTGGGTTAGGTATCTTATCATGTCATGCATCAAGAAGTATGATCTCATATATCCCATGTGAGGGTGGCATCAAGTATGGATGTCATCAAGGTTGAGAAGGGCAAGTTCAAGATGTGTATATCGAGAATATCATGCTTGAAGCTTGGCATCCATTTGGTGATAATGGACTTGTGAAGATGTGCCTCAATGGAGCTTTCCCATAGTGGTGTATGAGGAAGCAATCATGAGTCTTCACGAAGCAACAATGATCAAGTGGGCATTCCGACTTGAATGAAGCATGAAGCGCCATCATCAAGATCAAGAGGGATGCGCAAGGCAAAGGTATGGCCTTTATAGGTTTTCCTTTTACCGGTCTCAAGGTGGTTGTTGAGAGACCGGGTTATAGGATAGATAGCCGCACTATCAAGAGGGGCTTTCGGTTGAGTAACTTGACCGCATCATCTTAGGGAGCTCAATTTTTGCATTCTTTGCATCCCTATATTCTTATTGCTTCTTTGTGT
This sequence comes from Lolium rigidum, assembly GCF_022539505.1. NCBI lineage: Eukaryota > Viridiplantae > Streptophyta > Magnoliopsida > Poales > Poaceae > Lolium > Lolium rigidum. The sequence continues at coordinate 337,494,659 of NC_061514.1, forward strand.
TTCTGTATTTGAGGTTCTTGAGCTTGTTGCTAGCTTTACAATAAGTCCAAGTTCATCTAAAACAGAATTCGTATACATCTTCTATTGCGTTATCATGTTTGGAGGTTTTACCGGTTTGATTTTTATATATGGACTAAACCTTTCATATTGTTGTTCTTACTCAATGGTTGTACTATGATGTTTATATGCATAATGTTGTAGAACTCTTTCTCGTGATTCCAACGAGCCCAAGATCATCGAAACGGAATCCGGATGCAAAAGTTGTCGCATTTTCGGCATCGGGTGGGCATGTCGGGTGATGTTGCTGGGTAGGTTGGCACCCAAACCGGCCTGCTAGGCTCAGGGCCGGGTGGCTCAATTTTACCCCCAAACGGTCATATTTTGAGGGGCTATAAAAGAGCCTTCTTCCCCATTGTTGTTCCTTGACACGTTTTTTACCACTATTCTTGATCTTGTTGAGCTTGCTTCCCCTCCCATTCCCCCCATGATTCTTGCATATTTTTTAGGGATTTCAATAGATCTACAACCTCCACCAATCAATTCCTCCTCTATGTGTGGGCAACTCTTGGGATCTAGATCTTGGAGTCATTTGTTAATTTCTACCCTTGTTCTTCCTCTCTAGTTCCTCTATAGCATTTGTTCCTTTGGTGGGAGTTGAGAGAGAAGGTTTTGAGCACTTTTCTTTGTGTTCTTGCTTTGCATTCTTGCATAGTGTTGAGCTCTCTAGTATGATTAGTTCTAGTGAGAGACCGTGAGCTTGTTACTCTTGGAGGGGTGACCTCCTAGTTGGCTTGACGGTTCATGCTCCGGTGACCTCTTCGTGGAAGATAGTGAAGATGCCCGGGCTTCTCCTTCGTGGACCTTGTGACGTGGTTGTGGAGCTTGCCATCTCTAGAGTGGAGAAAAATCTAGCCATAAGGGAAAGGTCTTTGTCCTTCGTGGTATTGGCTTGGAGAAGAAGGTGAGCCTTCGTGGTAGCCCGCATCTCTCCAACGTGATGTACCCCACCTTGTGTGGGGGAACACGGTGACATAGGAATTCCTAAGGGGCATGTCACATGAATACCCCTGGTCCATAGTTGATCAAGAAATCCCATGGACTCGAAGCTTTGGAAGCCCGGAAGATTGAAGATGTTCAGATTAGGAAAGTATAGTTATTATGGTAACTTGTATTAATATAGGGAAAGGCCTAGTGCGGCCCGATAGTTTGTACTTGTACGACACGTTGTAAGCCTCGGCTTCACCTCCTATATAAAGGGGGAGTCGAGGATGAAATAAGGACCGGATCATTGCAAACCCTAGCCACCGTAATATTGTTAAGTTGGACGCCTTTGTTCATCTGACAACCTTCTAGATCTACTTGCCATCTACTTTCTACGAAACCCTAAGTCTACAATCTATAGGCATTGAAGAGTTGATACCTCGTCAATTGGTGTCGTCTATGGGAATTGGAGGTATCAAGGTCCCGATCTCGATGGCATCGTCAACATCATCATCGGCAGCGAGCAACACGATGGAAGGAGGTAAACAGATCCAATCCAGCATTATCGATTTTGTTCCTCACCCTCCCGCTCGTTTGCATGCATATGCCAATCTGGAAGAATCAATGGAGATGACGTTCGGGAGCTTTCGCTTCCTCATAGGGAAAGAGGGATCGCAACGTTTTTCGGCACCGATTTTTTCGGGACCGTTGGCAGCCGAGCCTGAGTACTTGAGATCGTCAATGTCATCTGTTGAGTCAGGCGACGACGAGATCTCGCCACCACGCATCATCAGGCCCGCTGTCAGCGGAAAACTCACCGATCTATTCGGCATGATGACTTTCGGGTCGGTTACAGAAACTGATCTATCCCAAGATAGCGACTCCGAGAGCTTCACCAACTTCGACTTCACCAACACAGCTAACTCCACTACTAGCAGGGAGGTCTTCGACGATCTATACGGCGGTGTCACCTATCCTATGCATAATGCGCGGACGCCGAACTTAGCGTCACGCGGCAAGAACCCGACAATTCAAGATCCTGAGCTAGACGAAAGTGCAAATTCATCATATCATCAAGTCTGCGTGCTCACGGCATCGGGTCATGAGGTCGGTGAAGATGAACAATCTGAGGCTTTCGACGATCTAGGCAACCCCTACGTCGATTCCGCAGATCTCACAGGAGGAACATGAAAAAGTATGTGGGAGCTCAACCGAGAGAAAAGGTGCAGCTACCGCAAGAGGCGTGGGATAGAGCTACCAGAGCTGTAAATGGTATAGAGCTTATGACCACACAAGCCTCGGCAGCAGCACTGCAAGCATATCAATACAAACGCAATCGTGCGAGACGCGAGTTTGGGAAGCTGTAACAGAAGCTTGATGAGAGGAGAGCTGCAGCGGATGCTTCAAGCGGTCGCAGAGCTAACCTAAGTGCGCACTCGAGGAACTCAGCAGATAGCCATAGAGACCATCGTGGAAGAGCAAGATCTAGGATGGCAGGCATACCCGAAGCCGAGGGCGGAAATCTAGTCCAAAATCTCGACATGTCATTTATGTCGATCGATACGAGAGGACACATAATACCAAAACCGCTAGAAGCAGGATACATGGCAACACACGCATACCTGATGGCAATCAGGCCACCTTAGGGAGATCCTCGAGCATCTTTATACCAAAATGCTATAGCGGGAATTGGGCTTATGGGAGCAGCAATAGCTGGGAGATAAGTAGTACAACAACCCGCAAGTACTCCACACCGCAATAGTCCAAGACAACATAGTCCTCGACGGACAGTGGCGGCAACTCAAGATATCCAGAGAGAAGGTGATGCAAGGAATAGCACGTCCCATGCTCGAGTCGACAGAGCACGAGAAGAAAGAGGCCGGGAGAATAGAACCCGAGAAAACCGCCAAACAACAAAGGATAGTGAAGAACTGTGTGGACTCCCTTGCTTTACCCGTAGGGTTCGCAGGACTCGAGTACCCACTAGCTTTAAACTACCCAATAGTTATAAAAAGTTCGACGGGCTTCAAGATCCAGAAGATTGACTGGTTGATTATCTGGAAACGGTGAAGTTAATGGGCGGCACGAGAGCAACAACTATGCAGAGCTTGCAAGTGCATCTCAGCGGAGCCGCCGGATCTTGGATGAGGAACCGAGCAACTGAGAACCTGCATGCAAAAATTAGGTGAATCGATGCGATCATACATCTAGCGTTGGAGTCTTATCAAAAAATCGGCTGAGCATGTGTCTGGTGAAAGGGCAATCGACGCATTCATCGCAGGCATCCTTAGAAGAGACCTTGTCGAGGAATTAGGAAGATCTAACCCAAGAACGGTGGCATGGCTCATGGAAATAGCAAACATATGTGCTAATGGTGAAGATGCTGTCTAGAATAAACGACATCATTCACCTGAAGAAGATCACAACATAAATAGCAACCAACACAGGTGATGTTTCCATAACTTTCTGGAATACAATGGTCCCTGCCAAGTATCGGCTGGCTTCCGTAGTAACAATGGTATCAACCATCGCGATGATTATCACAGGAGAAATGAGCAACGAAGTGACAATAGATATGCACCAAGTTCTAGCAGACAAAATAATCAACCTAGGTACCCATGGCCATACAACGTGTCACCCAAAGAACTCTTGAACGGACTGTGCCAGATGTATTTCTACGTCGATTCTGATGGGAGGAGACAATCGGGTCACCTCCAGAGGGACTGCTGAACATTTCAAGCTCTACGAAGGGCAAAAGAGAACAAGCAAGCAGAGGCGATGAGCAGGGTTTACGTGCAAGGACCAAGGAGCGAAGTGCACGTACCATTGCCACCACCACCTGCAATTACCAGTGCAAACTAACATCAGTTGCAAATTGCGGGTCCTTCAAACACTAACGATAGAGCATTATCCTCAGCAGATAATCTCTCACCGTGCTCATGTGAATAGACTAAACATACTGATCTTCTTCAAGTTTCCCGCAACTCTCTATGACGCATAAGATGGTATGTTGAACTGAGCAATTGCAAAACATCTTCGCGGTGGAGCAACAAAAATTGCATGCCATACTATTAACTACTCGTGAGGACTTCATTTGCCGATGTCTCCTATTCTAAACCCAACCTCTCTGTGTTCTTGCATTCTTTTTCTAACGGTAGGTGTAGGAGTTGCTGATCAGAATGATTCTTCAAGATTGGGGATAACACACCCAATATATATAGGCGGTGGTATATGATTTGTGAGCCATGCTTCTAGCCGCTTGGACATTTATCTCGGAACGATTCTGTGCTAGTACTTTTTTACTGAAGATCTTCATGTTAACTCAAGTTCAGTGGTTCACAAGTCACAACGCAGTCGGTCGCTATTCACTTGATTCTGGACACCACAACTTAATCCTACACCTGGCGATGGATATTGTACATTTATAAAGCACCTGTCGAATAACATAGCAGGTTGTTGATACGTCCATTTTGCATCACTATTTTATATCATAATTTACTGTTATTCATTGATATATTTCATATTTAGAGATGATACTTATGTTATTTCACCTATTTTGCATGTTTTATGATTATCGGAGAATTACTTACCGGAGTCAGGATTCTACTGGAAAAAGCACCGTCAGGATACAATATTTCTGAAGATCAACAATTGACGGAAAATATACCGAAGCTCTTATTTTTCCAGAAGAAGGAGCCAGCCAAAAGGGGAGGCCGAGGAGGGCCGCCATGGGCCCTCCCCATAGGCCGGCGCGGCCACCAGGCCAGGCGCGCCGCCACGTGGGGAGGGGGCCCACGACCCCCTCGGCCATCTCCCTTTCGCGTACTTCATCTACCCGAAACCCTAAGGTGTAGAGGACGATCGAGAATAGACACAGCCGCCTCTGCGGGGCGGAAAAACACCAAAGAGAAAAGAGCTCTCCGGCAGGCTGAAATCTGCCGGGGAAATTCCCTCCCGGAGGGGGAAATCGTCGCCATCGTCACCGTCATCGAGATGGATTTCATTGGGATCATCATCATCTCCACCACCAACACCGTCATCTCCACCACTGCACCTCGTCTCCACTGTAACATCTAGGGTTGAATCTTGATTATTTCATAGGGGAAACTCTCCCGGTGTTGATTACTCCTTGTTATTGATGCTATTGAGTGAAACCGTTGAACCAAGGTTTATCTTCAGATTGTTATTCATCATCATATCACCTCTGATCATGTTCCATATGATGTCTTGTGAGTAGTTCGTTTAGTTCTTGGGGACATGGGTGAAGTCTAAATGTTAGTACTGAACTATGTTGAGTAATATTTAATGGTTTGATATTTAAGTTGTGGTGTTATTCTTCTAGTGGTGTCATGTGAACGTCGACTACATGATACTTCACCTTTATGGGCCTAGGGGAATGCATCTTGTATTCGTTTGCTAATTGTGGGGTTGCCGGAGTGACAGCAACTCTGAACCCCCGTTGGTATATCGATGCATGAGGGATAACGGGATCTCGAGTTTAAGGTTGTGGTTAGATTTATCTTAATTACTTTCTTGTATTTGCGGATGCTTGCAAGGGGTTTAATCACAAGTATGTATTAGTCCTAGGAAGGGCGGTGCATTAGCATAGGTTCACCCAGACAACACTTATCAAAACAATGAATATTAATCAACTATATGAAGCGAAAGCACTAGACTAAATTCCCGTGTGTCCTCAAGAACGTTTGGTCATCATAAGTAAACAAACCGGCTTGTCATTTGTGCTAAAAAGAATGGAGCCACTCGCTGCAATTATTACTCTCGCATTTTACTTACTTGTATTTAATTTATCTGCTATATCAAAACCCCTTGAATACTTGTCTGTAAGCATTTACAGTGAATCCTTCATCGAAACTGCTTGTCAACACCTTCTGCTCCTCGTTGGGTTCGACACTCCTATTTATCGAAAGTACTACGATACACCCCCTATACTTGTGGGTCATCAAGACTATTTTCTGGCGCCGTTGCCGGGGAGTGAAGCGCTATTGGTAAGTGGAATTGGTAAGGAGAACTTTTACTATACGTGTTGTTTTTATTTCTGCCTGCTGCCATAATTCATTATGGAGAGATCTTCTCTTGAATTCCTATTTGGAAAATCTACTACTACTGCAAAGGTAGTGGATGAGGCTCCATGTGAGAAAGAGGTTCCATATAAAATACCTATGAAAATTATTGAACGTGTTGTGGATAACCGCTATGAAGGGGATGGAACTGTCCATCCTGGAGATCATTTACTGTTTTTACATGAATTATGCGGGTTATTCAAGTGTGCAGGTATTTCTATGGATGAAGTTAGGAAGAAACTATTCTCTATGTCGCTGTCTGGTAAAGCGGCGCATTGGTATAAATTGCTGAAGAATGGGAATTCTCTTGATTGGAAAGATATTGTGCCTCTATTTTATTCTAAATTCTATCCTCCAAGTGAAATTCATAAAGACCGAAACCACATATATAATTTCTGGCCTCATGATGGAGAGAGTATTGCCCAAGCATGGGGAGATTGAAATCTTTAATGCTCAAATGCCCCATTCATGAGCTTCCTGGTAATATCATCATTGATAATTTCTATGCAAGACTTTCTTTTCAAGATAAAACCTTGCTGGATACTACTTGTTATGGATCATTCACGCGCAACAAAGAAGAGTTTAAATGGGACCTTCTTGATCGGATTCAGGAGAATACTGAAGGATGGGAGAACGACAAAGGTAGAGAGTCAGGTATAAATTATGATTATGAATGCATTGAAACTTTTATGGATACTGATAAATTTCGTAATATGAGTGCTACTTATGGTCTTGACTCTCAAGTTGTTGCAAACTTTTATAAAGCTTTTGCCTCTCATTTTAAATTTCCTAGGAATAATTTTAATAAGTATCATGAACCCTACAAAGATAAAACTGATTCACCTGTAGGTAAATGTATTGAAATTAAAACTGTTGATCACATTCTTCCTGAAGCTTATATTGAGAAAACCCCTTTTCCTGCTAAAATGAAGGAGTATTCTGTTATAACTAGTGTGGTTAATGATAACCCACAAGTATAGGGGATCGCAACAGTCTTCGAGGGAAGTAAAACCCAAATTTATTGATTCGACACAAGGGGAGACAAAGAATACTTATAAGCCTTAACAACTGAGTTGTCAATTCAACTGCACCTGGAAAAGCAATAGTAACGGGGGTGATGTGAAAGCAACGAGTAATATGAGAGCAATAGTAACGAGTAACATAGCAGCGATAGCGAGTAACACGGAGCCAATGGCACCGGAAAATAGTTGATACTACTTCCAATGTCATATAGGAACGAGTATATGATGATGAAAGATGGACCGGGGTTCCCAGCTATCTACACTAGTGGTAACTCTCCAATAACAAGTGACAAGTGTTGGGTGAACAAATTACAGTTGGGCAATTGATAGGATTGAGAGCATTAAGATAGAACATCAGTTTATTAATCATGTAGGCATGTTTTCCATATATAGTCATACATGCTCGCAATGAGAAACTTGCATAACATCTTTTGTCCTACCAGCCGGTGGCAGCCAGGCCTCGAGGGAATCTACTGGTAATTAAGGTACTCCTTTTAATAGAGCACCGGAGCAAAGCATTAACACTTGGTGAAAACATGTGATCCTCGTACCTAAGCCATCCCCTCCAGTTATCCCAGTTGCTGTCACTCTGGGGCCTCGAGTTCCGGACATAGACATGTGCAAACAACTTGTAGATACAATCTAAGCAATAATTATAGAGCTTAAATCTAAGATCATGCCACTCGTGCACTAGTGACAAGCATTAAACACAACAAGATTGCAGCAACAATAACTTCACAAACTTTATAGATAGACTGATCGTAATGTAACAATTCATCGGATCCCAACAAACACAACACCGATTACATCAGATGGATCTCAATCATGTAAGGCAGCTCATGAGATCATTGTATTGAAGTACATGGGAGAGAGAGTACCAACTAGCTACTGCTAGAACCCGTAGTCCATGGGGGAACTACTCACGGAGCATGATGGAGGCGGTGGCGTCGATGGAGATGGCTTCCGGGGGCACTTCCCCGTCCCGGCGGCGTGACGGAACAGAGATTCTGTCCCCCGAATTGGAGTTTCGCGATGGCGGCGGCGCCCCTGGAGTCTTTCTGGAATATAATTGATTGTTATAGGGTTTTTGCGTCGGGAGGAATGTATAGGCGAAAGGGCGGCGTCGGAGGGGTCTCGAGGGGCCCACACCACACCTGGGCGCGCCCCCCTCCTAGGCCGCGCCACCTGGTGGTCTGGAGGCTGTGGGCCTCCTCTCCGTCTCTCCTTCGGTGTTCTGGGTCCGTCTCGGTGAAATAAGAGGTTTGGCTTTTGTTTCGTCGAATTCCTAGAATATTGCCCGAACAGCTTTTCTGGAACCAAAAACAACAGAAAACAGGAACTGGCACCTCGACATCTTGTTAATAGGTTAGTCCCGGAAAATGCATAAAATCATTATAAAGTGTGAGCAAAACATGTAGGTATTGTCATAAAACTAGCATGGAACATAAGAAATTATAGATACGTTGGAGACGTATCAGTTAACAAAAGTGCAAAGAAACCTATATAACCTGAGGAACAAATAAATGTTGAACCTGCTGTTGCAATAGTTAAAGACCTTGTGACTGAAAATGTAGAAGATGGTCACATCATTTTCTGTGAAGATGCTTCTAATATTGTTTCACATCCTAGTAAGTCTAGGAAAGCCAGTGTTCCTATGCTCTCGTTAGAATTGGTGATCATTGTTATTATGGTTTATGCGATATTGGTGCAAGTATTAGCGCCATTCCTTATGAGCTTTACAAGGAAATCATGCATGAAATTGGTTCTTGTGAACTTGAAGATATTGATGTGGTTATTCGGCTAGCTAATAGAGAAACTATCTCTCCTATTGGTATTGTTCGAGATGTGGAAGTTCTATGTGGTAAGATTAAATATCCTGCTGACTTTTTGGTACTTGGTTCTGCTGCTAGTAAGACTTGTCCTATCATTTTTGGTAGACCTTTTCTAAATACTTGTGGAGCTATTATAGATTGCAAGAAACAGAAAATTGTGACTAAATTTGCTGGGGAATCTTATGAGTTTAATTTCTCTAAATTTTCCAAAGTTCCTTATGAATCTGAATTGCCCAATAATGATTTTAGAGTTGAACAGCTTGCATCTATTGCTCTTGCTCCTAATAATCCTTTGCAGCAACATTTGGAGGATCGTGAGAGTGAAGTCTTTAGGGAAGAAAGGAATGAGCTTGATGAAATTTTCCTTCGACAATCTATTCTTAAACATGACTTACCGATTGAAGATCTAGGTACAACAACACCACCAAAGGAAGATCCTGTTTTTGATTTGAAACCGTTGCCTGATAATCTTAAGTATGCTTATATTGATGATAAGAAAACATATCCTGTTATTATTAGTGCTAAGCTTTCAGACTTTGAGAAAGAAAGATTATTGGAAATATTGAAGAAACACCGAGGAGCTATTGGCTACACTCTTGATGACTTGAAGGGGATTTCTCCCTCTATTTGCCAACATGCCATCAACATGGAAGATGATGCAAAGCCTGTTGTTGAACATCATCATCGTCTAATTCCTAAGATGAAGGATGTGGTAAGGAATGAGGTATTAAAACTTCTTGAAGCAGGTATTATATATCCTATTGCTGATAGTAGATGGGTTAGTCCCGTGTATTATGTTCCTAAGAAAGGAGGAATAACTGTTGTACCTAATGATAATGATGAGCTCATCCCTCAAAGAGTAGTTGTAGGGTATAGAATGTGCATTGATTATCGAAAAGTTAATAAAGTTACTAAGAAAGATCATTACCCTTTATCTTTTATTGATCAAATGCTAAAAAGATTGTCTAAAAATACTCATTTATGTTTTCTTGATGGTTATTCTGGGTTTTCACAAATTGTTGTTAGAACTAAAGATCAAGAGAAAACCACTTTCACTTGTCCCTATGGAACTTATGCTTATAGACGTATGCCTTTTGGTTTATGTAATGCTCCTCCTACTTTTCAAAGATGCATGTCTGCTATTTTTCATCGCTTTTGTGAAAAGATTGTAGAGGTATTCATGGATGATTTTTCTGTCTATGGGAATTCTTTTGATAATTGTTTGCGAAACCTTGATAAAGTTTTGCAGAGATGTGAAGAAACTAACCTTGTTCTTAATTGGGAGAAATGCCACTTTATGGTTAATGAAGGGATTGTATTGGGACATAACATTTCTGAGAGAGGTGTTGAAGTTGATAGAGCTAAGGTTGAAGCGACTGAGAAGATGCCCTATCTGAGGGATGTTAAAGGTATTCGTAGTGTTCTTGGTCATGCTGGTTTTTATAGGAGATTTATTAAAGATTTCTCTAGAATTTCAAAGCCTCTTACTAATCTTCTTCAAAAAGATGTACCTTTTGTTTTTGATGACGATTATAAGGAAGCTTTTGAAACTCTAAAGAAAGCCTTAACAACTGCTCCTGTAGTTGAACCTCCTGATTGGAATTTACCTTTTGAAATTATGTGTGATGCTAGTGATTTTGCTGTAGGTGTTGTTCTTGGACAGCGAGTAGATAAAAAATTGAATGTTATTCATTATGCTAGTAAAACTCTTGATGCTGCTCAAAGAAATTATGCTACAACTGAAAAAGAATTATTAGCTGTGGTTTTTGCTTGCGACAAGTTTAGACCTTATATTGTTGATTCAAAAGTCACAATTCATACTGATCATGCTGCAATTAGGTACCTTATGGAAAAGAAAGATGCTAAGCCAAGGCTTATTAGATGGGTGCTTCTTTTGCAAGAATTTGATTTACATATTATGGATAGGAAAGGTGCTGATAATCCTGTTGCTGATAATTTGTCTAGATTGGAAAATATTGTTTATGATTTTGTTCCTGTTAATGATAGTTTTCCAAATGAACAATTGGCTGTAATAAAGGTGAGCTCGCGAGATAGTCCTTGGTATGCTGACTATGCTAACTTTATTGTTTCGAAGTACTTTCCTCCAACCTTTTCAGCTCAGCAAAGGAGGAAATTCTTTTATGACTTAAGGCATTATTTTTGGGATGACCCACACTTATATAAGGAAGGAGTGGATGGTATTATGCGAAGATGTGTTCCCGAATATGAACAACAAGAGATATTGAGTAAGTGTCATGGTAGTGTTTATGGAGGACATCACGCCGGAGATAGAACCGCGCAAAAGGTTCTACAATCATGTTTTTAATGGCCAACTCTCTTTAAAGATGCAAGAAAGTTTATTTTATCTTGTGATGAATGTCAAAGAGTTGGTAATATCTCTAGACGCAATGAAATGCCTATGAATTATACTCTTGTTATTGAGCCATTTGATTGTTGGGGATTTGACTTCATGGGTCCTTTCCCTTCTTCAGAAGGTAACACTCATATACTTGTTGTTGTTGATTATGTTACTAAATGGGTGGAAGCCATACCCACAAAAAGTGCTTGATGGTGAGACCTCTTTAAGAAAGCTTTTAGATGTTATTTTTCCTAGATTTGGAGTACCTAGATATCTTATGACTGATGGAGGTTCTCATTTTATTCATGGTGGTTTTAGAAAAACTCTTGCTAAATATGGTATTAATCATAGGATTGCTTCCGCTTATCATCCTCAAACTAGTGAACAAGTAGAATTATCAAATAGAGAAATTAAATCTATCTTGCAAAAGACCGTTAATAAATCTAGGAAAACTTGGGCTAGTAAGTTGAAGAAAGCACCATGGGCTTATAGAACTGCTTATAAAAATCCTATGGGTATGTCTCCTTATAAAATGGTTTATGGAAAAGATTGTCATTTACCTTTAGAACTAGAGCACAAAGCTTATTGGGCTTTAAGAGAACTTAATAAAGATCCTAAACTTGCCGGTAAGAAAAGGTTGCTACAACTGAGTTCTTTAGATGAGTGGAGAAGTGAAGCTTATTAAAATGCTAAACTTTTTAAGGAGAAAGTTAAGAAATGGCATGATAGAAGAATTATCAAAAGAGAATTTAATGTTGGAGATAAAGTCCTATTGTATTGGTCTCGTCTCAGATTTTTTGCAGGGAAATTACTCTCAAAATGGGAAGGACCATATGTCATTGTGGAGGTGTATCGTTCAGGGGCAATAAAAATTGGTTCGCTGAAAGGTGATGCCACACAAGTGGTGAATGGACAAAGACTCAAGCATTATATTTCTAGAGATTCTTATAATGAAGATGTTGATGTTATTCAAGTGATGACTCCGGAAACTTTCATCAAAGATCAAATTGATAGTTCTGCAGAATTTGACTTCGAATAGGTAACAGTTCTGGTAATAAAAAGTTCGCGTTTAACTTTCCGAACAATGTTTTTGCTATCTTTAGAAAATATGAAAAATTACGAGATCGAATCGGAGCGGAGGAGACGCACGAGGGCGCGTCCCCACGTGGTGGCGTGGGCCCCACCCTGGCCGCGCCGCCCTATGGGGACGGCTCCTCGGAGTCCCTCTTCCACTCTGGTTCGACCTGGTGATGGCGTGTATTTCACACGTTCGTTGGGCAACCCCAAGAGGAAGGTATGATGAGCACAGCAGCAAGTTTTCCCTCAGAAAGAAACCAAGGTTTATCGAACCAGGAGGAGCCAAGAAGCACGTTGAAGGTTGATGGCGGCGGGATGTAGTGCGGCGCAACACCGGAGATTCGGCGCCAACGTGGAACCTGCACAACACAACCAAGCTACTTTGCCCCAACGAAACGGTGAGGTTGTCAATCTCACCGGCTTGCTTGTAACAAAGGATTAACCGTATTGTGTGGAATATGATTGTTTGCGAGAGAAAACGGTAGAACAAGTATTGCGGTAGATTGTATTTCGGTAAAGAGAATTGGACCGGGGTCCACGGTTCACTAGAGGTGTCTCTCCCATAAGACGAACGGCATGTTGGGTGAACAAATTACGGTTGGGCAATTGACAAATAAAGAGAGCATGACAATGCACATACATATCATGATGAGTATAGTGAGATTTAATTGGGCATTACGACAAAGTACATAGACCGCCATCCAAGCTGCATCTATGCCTAAAAAGTCCACCTTCGGGTTATCATCCGAACCCCCTCCGGTATTAAGTTGCAAAGCAACGAGACAATTGCATTAAGTATGGTGCGTAATGTAATCAACAACTACATCCTTAGACATAGCATCAATGTTTTATCCCTAGTGGCAACGAGCACAACACAACCTTAGAACTTTACGTCCTCTGTCCCGGTGTCAATGCGGGCATGAACCCACTATCGAGCATAAGTACTCCCTCTTGGAGTTAAAAGCATCTACTTGGCCAGAGCATCTACTAATAACGGAGAGCATGCAAGATCATAAACAACACATAAGCATAACTTTGATAATCAACATAACAAGTATTCTCTATTCATCGGATCCCAACAAACGCAACATATAGAATTACATATAGATGATCTTGATCATGATAGGCAGCTCACAAGATCCGACAATGATAGCACAATGGGGAGAAGACAACCATCTAGCTACTGCTATGGACCCATAGTCCGGGGGTAGACTACTCACTCATCACTCCGGAGGCGACCATGGCGGTGTAGAGTCCTCCGGGAGATGATTCCCCTCTCCGGCGAGGGTGCCGGAGGCGATCTCCGGGATCCCCCGAGATGGGATCGGCGGCGACGGCGTCTCGGTAATGTTTTCCGTATCGTGGCTCTCGGTGCTGGGGGTTTCGTCACGGAGGCTATTTGTAGGCGGAAGGGCAGGTCAAGAGGCGGCACGGGGGCCCACACCACGGGCCGGCGCGGCCAAGGGGGGCCGCGCCGCCCTAGGGTTTGGCGCCCCTGTGGCCCCTCTTCGTCTCTCCTTCGGACTTACGGAAGCTTCGTGAGAAAATAGGCCTCTGGGCTTTTATTTCGTCCAATTCCGAGAATATTTCTTTACTAGGATTTACTGAAACCAAAAACAGCGAGAAAACGACAGCGGCACTTCGGCATCTTGTTAATAGGTTAGTTCCGAGAAAATGCACGAATATGACATAAAGTGTGCATAAAACATGTAGATAACATCAATAATGTGGCATGGAACACAAGAAATTATCGATACGTTGGAGACGTATCGGCATCCCCAAGCTTAGTTACTGCTCGTCCCGAGCGAGGTAAAACGATAACAAAGATAATTTACTGGAGTGACATGCCATCATAAACTTGATCATACTATTTGTAAAGCATATGTAGTGAATGCAGCGATCAAAACAATGTGTATGACATGAGTAAACAAGTGAATCATAAAGCAAAGACTTTTCATGAATAGCATTTCAAGACAAGCATCAATAAGTCTTGCATAAGAGTTAACTCATAAAGCAATAATTCAAAGTAAAGGTATTGAAGCAACACAAAAGAAGATTAAGTTTCAGCGGTTGCTTTCAACTTGTAACATGTATATCTCATGGATATTGTCAACATAGAGTAATATAATAAGTGCAATAAGCAAGTATGTAAGAATCAATGCACGGTTCACACAAGTGTTTGCTTCTTGAGGTGGAGAGAAATAGGTGAGCTGACTCAACATTGAAAGTAAAAGAATGGTCCTCATAGAGGAAAAGCATCGATTGCTATATTTGTGCTAGAGCTTTGATTTTGAAAACATGAAACAATTTTGTCAACGGTAGTAATAAAGCATATGCATCATGTAAATTATATCTTATAAGTTGCAAGCCTCATGCATAGTGTACTAATAGTGCTCGCACCTTGTCCTAATTAGCTTGGACTACCTGGATTATCACCGCAATACATATGCTTTAACCAAGTATCACAAAGGGGTACCTCTATGCCGCACTGTACAAAGGTCTAAGGAGAAAGCTCGCATTTGGATTTCTCGCTTTTGATTATTCTCAACTTAGACATCCATACCGGGACAACATAGACAACGAGATAATGGACTCCTCTTTTAATGCTTTAAGCATTCAACAACAATTAATTCTTTTCTCATTAGAGATTTGAGGATGTTTGTCCAAAACTGAAACTTCCACCATGGAACATGGCTTTAGTTAGCGGCCCAATGTTCTTCTCTCACAATATGCATGCTCAAACCATTCAACTCGGTGTAGATCGCCCTTACTTCGGACAAGACGAACATGCATAGCAACTCACATGAAATTCAACAACGAGTTGATGGCGTTCCCCGAGTAAACATGGTTATCGCACAACAAGCAACTTAATAAGAGATAAAGTGCATAATTACATATTCAATACCACAATAGTTTTTAAGCTATTTGTCCCATGAGCTATATATTGCAAAGGTGAATGATGGAATTTTAAAGGTAGCACTCAAGCAATTTACTTTGGAATGGCTGGAAAATACCATGTAGTAGGTAGGTATGGTGGACACAAATGGCATAGTGGTTGGCTCAAGTATTTTGGATGCATGAGAAGTATTCCCTCTCGATACAAGGTTTAGGCTAGCAAGGTTATTTGAGGCAAACACAAGGATGAACTAGTACAGCAAAACTCACATAAAAGACATATTGAAAGCATTATAATACTCTATACCGTCTTCCTTGTTGTTCAAACTCAAAACTAGAAATTATCTAGACCTTAGAGAAACCAAATATGCAAACCAAATTTTAGCATGCTCTATGTATTTCTTCATTAATGGGTGCAAAGCATATGATGCAAGAGCTTAAACATGAGCACAACAATTGCCAAGTATCACATTACCCAAAACATTTATAGCAATTACTACATGTATCATTTTCCAATTCCAACCATATAACAATTTAACGAAGGAGAAACTTCGCCATGAATACTATGAGTAGAAACCAAGGACATATTTGTCCATATGCTACAGCGGAGTGTGTATCTCTCCCATAAAGTGAATGCTAGGATCCATTTTATTCAAACAAAACAAAAACAAAAACAAAACGACGCTCCAAGAAAAAGCACATAAGATGTGGCCGAATAAAAATGTAGTTTCGGGGGAGGAACACTGATAATTTGTTGATGAAGAAGGGGATGCCTTGGGCATCCCCAAGCTTAGACGCTTGAGTCTTCTTGATATATGCAGGGGTGAACCACCGGGTGCATCCCCAAGCTTAGAGCTTTTCACTCTCCTTGATCATGTTGCATCATACTCCTCTCTTGATCCTTGAAAACTTCCTCCACACCAAACTCGAAACAACTCATTAGAGGGTTAGTGCACAATATAAATTGACATATTCAGAGGTGACACAATCATTCTTAACACTTCTGGACATTGCATAATGCTACTGGACATTAGTGGATCAAAGAAATTCATCCAACATAGCGAAAGAGGCAATGCGAAATAAAAGGCAGAATCTGTCAAAACAGAACAGTTCGTATTGACGAATTTTAAAATGGCACCAGACTTGCTCAAATGAAAATGCTCAAATTGAATGAAAGTTGCGTACATATCTGAGGATCATGCACGTAAATTGGCATAATTTTCTGAGCTTCCTGCAGGGCAGTGGGCTCAGATTCGTGACAGCAAAGAAATCTGGAACTGCGCAGTAATCCAAATCTAGTACTTACTTTTCTATCAACGGCTTAACTTGGCACAACAAAACTCAAAACTAAGATAAGGAGAGGTTGCTACAGTAGTAAACAACTTCCAAGACACAAAATAAAAACAAAGTACTGTAGGTAAAAACATGGGTTGTCTCCCATAAGCGCTTTTCTTTAACGCCTTTCAGCTAGGCGCAGAAAGTGTGTATCAAGTAACATCGAGAGATGAAGCATCAACATCATAATTTGTTCTAATGATAGAATCATAAGGTACCTTCATTCTCTTTCTAGGGAAGTGTTCCATACCTTTCTTGAGAGGAAATTGATACTTTATATTTCCTTCCCTCATATCAATAATAGCACCAACGGTTCGAAGAAAAGGTCTTCCCAATATAATTGGACAAGATGCATTGCATTCAATATCCAAGACAACAAAATCAACGGGAACAAGATTATTGTTAACGGTAATGCGAACATTATCAACTTTACCCAAAGGTTTCTTTGTAGAATGATCAGCAAGATTAACATCCAAATAACAATTTTTCGGCGGTGGCAAGTCAAGCATATTATAAATTTTCTTCGGCATAACGAAATACTTGCACCAAGATCACATAAAGCATTACAATCAAAATCTTTAACCTTCATCTTAATGATGGGCTCCCAACCATCTTCTAGCTTTTTAGGAATAGAGGCTTCGCGCTCTAGTTTCTCTTCTCTAGCTTTTATGAGAGCATTTGTAATATGATGCGTGAAAGCCAAATTTATAGCACTAGCATTGGGACTTTTAGCAAGTTTTTGCAAGAACTTTATAACTTCAGAGATGTGGCAATCATCAAAATTCAAACCATTATAATCTAAAGCAATGGGATCATCATCCCCAATGTTGGAAAAAATTTCAGCGGCTTTATCGCGAGCGGTTTCAGCGGTTTTAGCGGTTTCGGGCAGTTTTTCGCGCTTTGCATTAGAAGTGGAAACATTGCTAACACCAATTCTTTTATTAGTATGAGTAGGAGGTGCAGCAACATGTGTAGCATTAGCATTACTAGTGGTGGTAATAGTCCAAACTTTAGCTATATTCTTCTCTTTAGCTAGTTTTTCATTTTCCTCTCTATCCCACCTAGCACGCAGTTCAGCCATTAGTCTTATATTCTCATTAATTCTAACTTGAATGGCATTTGCTGTAGTAACAATTTTATTTTCAATGTCCCTATTAGGCATAACTTTCGATTTCAAAAGATCAACATCGGAGGCAAGACTATCAACTCTAGAAACAAGAATATCAATTTTATTGAGCTTTTCCTCAACAGATTTGTTAAAGGCAGTTTGTGTACTAATAAATTCTTTAAGCATGGCTTCAAGTCCAGGGGGTGAATTCCTATTATTGTTGTAAGAATTCCCATAAGAATTAGCATAACCGTTACCATTATTATAAGGATATGGCCTATAGTTATTACTAGAATTGTTCGGTAAGCATTGTTGTTGAAATTATTATTTTTAATGAAGTTTACATCAACATGTTCTTCTTGTGCAACCAATGAAGCTAACGGAACATTATTAGGATCAACATTAGTCCTATCATTCGCAAGCATAGACATAATAGCATCAACCTTATCACTCAAGGAGGAGGATTCTTCGACGGAATTTACCTTCTTACCTTGTGGAGCTCTTTCCGTGTGCCATTCAGAGTAATTTATCATCATATCATCAAGAAGTTTTGTAGCCGCCCCCAATGTGATGGACATAAAGGTACCTCCAGCAGCTGAATCCAATAAATTCCGCGAAGAAAAATTTAGTCCTGCATAGAAGGTTTGGATGATCATCCAAGTAGTCGGTCCATGGGTTGGGCAATTTTTAACCGAGAGATTTCATTCTTTCCCAAGCTTGAGCAACATGTTCAGTATCTAATTGTTTAAAATTCATTATGCTACTCCTCAAAGATATAATTTTAGCGGGGGGATAATATCTACCAATAAAAGCATCCTTGCATTTAGTCCATGAATCAATACTATTCTTAGGCGAGAGATAGCAACCAATCTTTAGCTCTTCCTCTTAATGAGAAAGGGAACAATTTTAGTTTAATAATATCACCATCTACATCTTTATATTTTTGCATTTCACATAGTTCAACAAAATTATTGAGATGGGCAGCGGCATCATCGGAACTAACACCAGAAAATTGATGGTTCATAACAAGATTCGATAAAGCGAGGTTTAATTTCAAAGAATTCTGCTTGTAGTAGCGAGGTGGAGCAATAGGTGTGCATAAGAAATCATTATTATTTGTGGTTGTGAAGTCACACAACTTAGTATTTTCAGCGTTGGCCATTTTAGCAATAGTAAATAAAGCAAACTAGATAAAGTAAATGCAAGTAAACTAATTTTTTTGTGTTTTCGATATAGCAAACAAGATAGCAAATAAAGTAAAACTAGCAACTAATTTTTTTGTATTTTGATATAGTGCAGCAAACAAAGTAGTAAATAAAATAAAGCAAGACAAAAACAAAGTAAAGAGATTGAGAAGTGGAGACTCCCCTTGCGGCGTGTCTTGATCTCCCCGGCAACGGCGCCGGAAAATATGCTTGATGGCGTGTATTTCACACGTTCGTTGGGCAACCCCAAGAGGAAGGTATGATGAGCACAGCGGCAAGTTTTCCCTCGAGAAAGAAACCAAGGTTTATCGAACCGGGAGGAGCCAAGAAGCACGTTGAAGGTTGATGGCGGCGGGATGTAGTGCGGCGCAACACCGGAGATTCCGGCGCCAACGTGGAACCTGCACAACACAACCAAGCTACTTTGCCCCAACGAAACGGTGAGGTTGTCAATCTCACCGGCTTGCTTGTAACAAAGGATTAACCGTATTGTGTGGAATATGATTGTTTGCGAGAGAAAACGGTAGAACAAGTATTGCGGTAGATTGTATTTCGGTAAAGAGAATTGGACCGGGGTCCACGGTTCACTAGAGGTGTCTCTCCCATAAGACGAACAGCATGTTGGGTGAACAAATTACGGTTGGGCAATTGACAAATAAAGAGAGCATGACAATGCACATACATATCATGATGAGTATAGTGAGATTTAATTGGGCATTACGACAAAGTACATAGACCGCCATCCAATTGCATCTATGCCTAAAAAGTCCACCTTCAGGTTATCATCCGAACCCCCTCCAGTATTAAGTTGCAAAGCAACGAGACAATTGCATTAAGTATGGTGCGTAATGTAATCAACAACTACATCCTTAGACATAGCATCAATGTTTTATCCCTAGTGGCAACGGCACAACACAACCTTAGAACTTTACATCGCTTGTCCCGGGTGTCAATGCGAGGCATGAACCCACTATCGAGCATAAGTACTCCCTCTTGGAGTTAAAAGCATCTACTTGGCCAGAGCATCTACTAATAACGGAGAGCATGCAAGATCATAAACAACACATAAGCATAACTTTGATAATCAACATAACAAGTATTCTCTATTCATCGGATCCCAACAAACGCAACATATAGAATTACATATAGATGATCTTGATCATGATAGGCAGCTCACAAGATCCGACAATGATAGCACAATGGGGAGAAGACAACCATCTAGCTACTGCTATGGACCCATAGTCCGGGGGTAGACTACTCACTCATCACTCCGGAGGCGACCATGGCGGTGTAGAGTCCTCCGGGAGATGATTCCCCTCTCCGGCGGGGTGCGGAGAGCGATCTCCGGGATCCCCGAGATGGGATCGGCGGCGACGGCGTCTCGGTAATGTTTTCCGTATCGTGGCTCTCGGTGCGGGGGTTTCGTCACGGAGGCTATTTGTAGGCGGAAGGGCAGGTCAAGAGGCGGCACGGGGGCCCACACCACGGGCCGGCGCGGCCAAGGGGGGCCGCGCCGCCCTAGGGTTTGGCGCCCCTGTGGCCCCTCTTCGTCTCTCCTTCGGACTTACGGAAGCTTCGTGAGAAAATAGGCCTCCGGGCTTTTATTTCGTCCAAT